>NC_069125.1:80896847-81101847 GCF_026914265.1 Mya arenaria
CAGAACTAGAGATGACCCGATTAAAAATGGCAATCTCCGTCTTCACAAGATAGCTTCTAACAACGCAGAGGTCATGAATAAAATTCCCGTCGATGACTTAGCAAAGAACCAAAAAGTAGGTTGACATTCTAATATATCAATCCAATCAACTCATTGAGTAATTCGCCCAACTGGCTGCTGCATTAATTCTCTTACCATGTGATCTTGTCTTACGGTTTCTATCTTTAAATAATAAAACATATCAATACCAATACATTTTAATATATATATTACCTACATTAAATATGTTATCATTGAGTCCAAGCGGATATGGTGTTTGCAAACGGTTAATCCAGTCAAGTGCTGCGATGCATCTTGCTTTGAATTTATAGGAATTACTTTTTTTATCTGTAAATAATATATGTTCTACTAGATAAATGGTTAATTTTTCCAAACTATGTCTGGTCTTATAAAACAAGTCAATGGTTTATTTTTTTTATTTTTTTATAAACATGTTCTCGTTATCGGGCTTTCAAAGGTCTCCCTGTGTAAACCATTTTAATCGAACAATGTAAAAACGTTTTTGTTTTTTTATGTCTAGGTTAAGATCTGAAATTAAAACGTGTGTTTAAGTTAAACTTAAGTTAAGTTACTGTGTTTGTTTCTGTATTTGTTCTATAAAAATCTGATACATAGTTTTATTAACCTTTACATTACGAGTATAAATATACGTAGGTCTTAATCGAAGAGGAAACACATCGATAAACATTTAAAATAAGATTTATAATAAAAAAAAAACTACAAACACAAGCTCATTAGCCAAAAGTTTAAACAGAAATTACGTTTAATGGCACAGGGTAATCGCCAAAGACATGGAACACAAAAACAAAAACTCACAAACAAGAATCATAGAACAACAGCATAAAACACCACAATAAACACAGTGTCAATGTCGACATAAGTCGACACATGTCACAAAATCGGATATTTGCCTCATCTAGTTCTCTGCAAATGCTCGCACTGGTTTAATAACTTAAATTAGCAATCAAATTTTATAAAGCTCTTATATGTCGATTATCGATTAGTGATAAAGGATATCAGCTATGCAGTCACTTCATTTGGCACACATAGTATGTAAAACCGCAAAATATTGCAGGACGAAACGTATGAATTCTTTACAAGAATGTCACAAAATTGAATGACTTAAGTTACCCGGTGTGTACAAAGTGTGTTTGGCATACCATAGTGAATGTAAAAAAAAACATTATCAAAATTGAAGAATAAAAAACATAAGAATATAATATAGTGAGAAATGCGTTGAAACTTTACAAATGCTAAAAGACATAGGATAGTTTATTGGTAAATGCGATGTCCAACGTGATTTATTATTCAGTAAACTTATTAGGCACAAATAATCTGACAACTAACAAATAGTTTTTTAAAACGTGTGAAGTAAATTAATTGGAGACATAATTTATACAATTGGAAACACTGGTATAAATCATTAAACTCGTTAAAAAAAACTACTCTTATTGAAAATGTTGAAAAATTTGTAAAGGTCAAAAATATTTCTAGGCCAAAATGTAAGCTCTTTTAAAATATCACAAATCAAATAATGTCAGAAAGTAGCATATTGTTCGAATCAAAGTTAATATCCGACGAGATGAATAAGCACGTTTTGCTTGAAAAACCAGAATTTTACTAATTTATTACCTCAATGAAAAAAGTGAAAACAATCACACGCAGTATATATATATATATATATATATATTTATATGTGTCACAATAATATTTTGCAAACGTGGGAGTATAAAAGTTAGCAATATTTAAAAGTTATTACCAATTTAAGTACTCGTTAAGCAGTCACATACGTTTTCTGCAAATAAATGAATTGAGCCCGAGCAACAGACATATTTATCCAAATTACCCTCATATGGTTCATCGGTGACACTTCTGTAACTTTAAACTATATGGCGTACATTCAGTATCAAAGAAATAATTATTTCTAATGATAACGATCATTTAAATATCTTTCATCGATGACCCTTCTGTAACTTGAAATTATATGGCGTACTTTTCATATCGAGGAAAGATCTTAAATTACGTGAAATGTAATACCTTAAGAAAATGTTTATACGAAATGATCTAACACCAACGGTGTAGAATATCATAAATCTTACAAAAAGTTTACATATTGCAATATGTGTTTCGTGACTATCTATTTGTACGTAGTATGTGCGTCCGTGAGTCCGTGCGTCCGTGCATCTGTAAACAATTCCTTGTTAACACGATACAGCCTGCAGTTTTGATTGCATCTCGATGAAACTTTGACAGTATTTAGATATCCATTAGAGCTCGGTTCTTCTCGTAAAACAGCTAGATCTGCCTATGCATGCCTAGATTATGGGCCTTGAAATGATTAGATAATGGGCCTTGATAGTATAAAAAAATGCTATTGTGTTAAAAATGCTTGCGAACATGATACAGTCTTCAGTGTTGATTGTATCTTGATGAAACTTGTACAGTATTCAGATTTTCATAAGAGGTTGGTTCTGTTCGAAAACCAGCCAGACACGCCCATGCATGCCTAGCTTATGGGCCTTGAAAGTATCCTGAAATCAGTGCATCTGTGACAATTGCTTTTGAACATGCTACATTTTTCAGTTTCTATTGTATCTTGATAAAACTTGTACGGTATTTAGATATCAATGAAAGCTTGGTTTCTTTAAAAAAAATAGCCAGATCCGCCTATGCATGCCTAGATTATGGGTATTTAAAAGTTTAAAAATTGCTATTTTTTAGCTTAATCTATGTAGCAAGGTGCATATTTCAGTATTTTATCAGTTTGTGTGTTTGGTATGGTTATATATCGTATATTGTCTTGTATAGTTTGTTTATCGTCGTGTTTAGTGTTGTGCTACGTGGTTATTGTCCTCTTTGCGTTACTGTCCGTCAATGTTCGTCAATGTCCGTCAATGTCCGTCTATATCCGAGTGCGTCAGAGCGTGAATACTGTTTATGCGAGTTTGTTTAAATTTATAAGAGTGATTGATTGGTTGATAATGCCTTTTCCCCTTTTTCCCGCTTCATTGCACACGCCCTTATTTACATATACACATATATCATTCCGTTCTGAATCATCATCGACGCAAGTCAAGATTGCAATTGTAACAGTTGTTACTATTTATTTAACATTCGCTCTTATCATTGAGCTGAACTATTTAACTCATTTATTTAATATTTGCTCTCTGTTTTGACGCCCAGAAGAGGTTAAGAAGCCCAGCAGATCCGCCGGCACCTCCGTATTGGTATACCTCCCTGTCCCTTTCCCCACCAATCTCCCCTGATCGTGCAATATACCCCCCTAGTCCTTTTCCCCACCCATCCTCCCTGATCGTGTAGTATATTTCGCGAGAGACTCTTATCCAGATTTTATTTACATTTTATCTGTCAAATTTGACAGTTATCAGCTGATCGCGTGTCACGTGACAGAAGAGGAGCACCGCGTATGGATTTCTGTGTGTTTAGTCTGTGATATATGTGTTATTTGTAATTTTGGATTGTATTTGTGTGTGTGTGTGATTTTTTTCGTTGAACCGTGAGTAACCTTATTTTATACATAACTTTGTAAGTTTTTGATATTTTGGCTGTAACTATTTTTTTCCTTTTGAGTAAACCGGTCAGTTGACATTTATAAAGTGGAAATAGCGTGACCTAGATTTTTGGATTACTTTATGGACTTATTGCATTATTTACGGTAAGCGTACATATATTTTTGGTTTATTTCATTTCATTTGGTATTGATTTTTGTCCGTTTTGCTTGAAATCGTAACTGTCATTTTGTACCTTGTCAGTCATTTTCATTTGTGACATATTTTCGCGACCCGGTATTTGTTTTGAAAGTTAATTTTGACTGCTAAATTCATTGGTTTAATTAATTGTACACACGGCTCCTTTTGAATTGCTTATCTATTGAATGTGCTTTAAATGTTTTGTTTTGTGTAAACTTGCTTGCTTTACTTGTGTCATAGTTTAGTATTTCTGTGCCTTATTTGCTTCATTATTTTCATTTTGCTGGGTTATTGTGACCTTGCCTTGCTTTTGCATATATTTTTGTTGCATACATTGATTTGCTTATTTTCACACGCTTTCAATTTATATATACGTGCTTTAGACTTAGTTTAGCACAATAGTTTAAATCAAATTTATCATTAGAAAACTTAAGTGTATTTATTATTGTGTTTTCCATCCTTCACACATATTACACATATTAATTTAAACTACACATATACACATTACCCCTGCTTGAACCCATCCCAAATTTCCCCTTGCGTGACCGGTTAAGTGTGCTGGGCAAGTTACAGTATTCATTAGCATAGTTATTTGTTTATTTGTTTTTTGTGTGTTTTTGTGTTCTTTGTACATTATATAATTCATATTTTGACCTGTCAGACTAGGTTATAAATATTTGCCCTTTTTCATATAATTTTCCTACTTTATTTCCAGTTTTCTCTGTGATTATTTACATTTCAGAGTGTGATCTCACAGTTTTGATTAATTTAAGATTCTGAAATCATTTTATTAAGTTTTGCTTCACACACAATTTAGTACTTTAATTATTTATTGTTCATAGTTACAGTGTGAATATAGCTAAACCATGTGTATTAATGGTAGTTGTGTCATAGATTAAATAGAAATAGTTATATAAATAAACTTGGTACTAAAAACTTTAGGGAACACCTTTTGACCTTGTTTGACCTTTAACTTGTGTAAACTTAGACTGGTCCCCGGCCATTAAACTTATCACTTGTATTTTATTTTTTTTCTTTGACGGATCTGTCCTTTGCTTTGTCTTTGGCCTTTACATATAAATTTCATAGATTTAATTAAAATTAATTTATTTGTCATTTGAATTAAAGTTTACCATTCACATACATCAATAGGATAAGTTCAATTTATTAATTTCAATAAATCAACTTTTAAATATATTTTCATCATAATTAATTAAACTTAATTTAAACACATTAAAATCTAATTACACATACAGTACACATATAGTTTTACACATCCGTTGATATATATATTTTTTTTAATTGAAGATATACATTTGCATTTGTTAATAATTCACTGGTGAGCATAGCACATTGTGATCACTAATACACTCATAGTCACCCACAGTGTAATGGATCATAGCCGCTTTCTGTTTTATTAATATATTATTGTTTTATTTACCTTTGTTTTCTACTGTATTTTCTGTACATCATTGCTTCATTCTGGGTTTGTTATACCTTATGTTGTTGTTGCTTTCTGTCACCATGAGTGACGAAGATGCCCCCATGTCTGAGAAGCTTTGTGCAGTTGGTGGTGATGTATCATACCCATCTGGAGCTGAAATGTTACAGTTGCTATCCAGCAAGTATAACATTACACCTAAGCTTGCCCCACCCACTTTTGATGTTAAGCCCAAACCTCTTTCAGGTTCTAATGTCAAGCCAAAGCCCCAACCATTGATGTCCCTTTTGACCCAGCCTTCCACGCCCCCTTCTCATTTTGCTTTTACACCTTCTTCTTCTATGGTGACTAAGGCACCGAAGATCCCACCGTTCTCTTGTGATGATCCTACGCCTAAGTCAGAGATCAATTTTTATGAGTGGCGCCATGAGGTTACTTGCGACTACCACAGCCAATGCCCTATATGAACACTTTATTGTGCATTAAAGTTTTCCCGAGCAACTGCATTCAGATCAAGGGTGTAATTTTGAGTCCAAGGTTATTAAGGAACTTTGTACTATTGCGAATGTCCGCAAAACGCGCACTACACCTTTTCACCCTATGGGTAATCCTTCTGCGGAACGTTTCAACCGCACTCTTTTACGTATGCTTGGCACGCTGAACGATGATCTTAAGGCCAACTGGAAAGATAACCTTCCAGCCCTTGTTCAAGCGTACAACGCAACTAAAAGTTCTTCTACAGGTTTCTCCCCTTATTTCCTTATGTTCGGCTGGCATCCCCGTTTGTCTGTTGACGCTTTTATGGGCACCAGTCCGGGTAACCTTGCTGACTCTAATTATTCCAGCTACGCCGCAAGGTTACAGAAACGTATGCACAAGGTTGCCAGAGAGGCAGCACAAAGGCGAGCCAGCCAGAACAAGGCCCACTATGACCGTCGTGTTCACGAGAATAAGCTTGTCGTTGGTGATATCATTTTGGTCAGGAATGTCAACCTCCAGGGAAGGCAGAAGCTCGCCATCTGATGGGAACGTAGTACCTACGTTATCGTAGACGTTCCGTACGATGGTCAGCCGGTGTACAAAGTTCGCCTGGAGTCCGGCAACGGACCTGTAAGAACATTACACCGGAACATGCTTCTCCCTTTTCAGTCAATTTCCACTGACGAGGAGTCACCTGCACCTGAACCTGTCCCCAAAGCAAGACTGAGGACCAGAGCAGCCCCTACTGACAAGGAGTATGATAGCGACACTAGTTCGGATGAGTCAAGTTCCTCCGCTGTCTATATAATCCCTCAGCGTCGAGGTCTCCGTCTTTTCAGTTCTCCTCAACCGCCCACACGCGTCAATTCTTTAGCCCCGTCCTCTCCTTTCCATACCCCTCATATTGCCACTCCTCCTACTCCCAGTCCTGTCCCGTCCATACGTACTCCTGACCCAGTTATTTCTAGACTTAGTCCGAGTCCTGTTACTCCCATACCCGTGCCCAGGCCACGACGTACTAAACGTCCGCCTGATAGGAATGGCGAGTGGGCTTATCAGCAAACAGCTGAATTCTTTGTTTGAGACTATGTAGATTGAGTAGGCTTATGTATGTGTTGAACTGCTCTCATTATAGCATTTCACGTAGTGTTCACAGCAGTATTAGTAGTTTTATTATTATAGCGCAGTGTACTATGGTTTTACCCATTATTATATTCATATTGCGTTGCAGGCATTTTCATTGCGAAGCGACTGCTGCCCTTTGTGACATATATGTATTAACAGTTGTATCTGTTTGAGATATACTCTATTGTATTTGCCACATCCTTTGTCTTAATGTGTTATAAACAATACCTAAGCCTTTGCTATATATTATGAGATTTTATTCTACTCGTAATATTATTTGAATACACTATCGTTGACACTTAATATTGATATCTATCATATTTCATTTCCTTGAGATAAAGTTATTTACTTTCTTTACCCGGAGGGTATGTTTCCTGAATGTAGGGTACATTCCAACCAGGAGGGGGAGTATGTAGCAAGGTGCATATTTTAGTACGTTATCAGTTTGTGTGTTTGGTATGGTTATATATCGTATATTGTCTTGTATTGTTTGTGTATCGTTGTGTTTAGTGTTGTGCTACGTGGTTATTGTCCCCTTTGCGTTACTGCCTTTACATATACACATATATCATTCCGTTTTGAATCATCATCGACGCAAGTCAAGATTGTAATTGTAACAGTTGTTACTATTTATTTTATATTCGCTCTTATCATTGAGCTGAAATATTTAACTAATTTATTTAATATTTGCACTTATCTTTGACCTGAAATATTCTTTCATATATAATTATTATTTAGACGTGCCTAGGAAGTTTATTACTTATATTTCCTAGAATGTTTTATGTATTTAACCGCGAAGTCTCCCTTGATATATTTACCGATCACTGTCCATTGTCTTTGTATTTTGTGTTATTAATAATATGATAAGCATATACTTTTATATGTTTTATTATATGTTTAAGGTTTCATTCGACAACGTAAATAAATATTCGAACTCCGAAGTTGAGTGGTTTCGTATTTGTTAACCCACACTACATCTATTTTTAGTTAAGTCTACATGAGCAAAGTATATTTTTAGCTTAGTTTACTTTTATAGTCACAATTGCTTGTGAATGTTTGTTCAAATAATGCCCCTGGGGTCATAACCGGCCATGCCCCTGGGTTGACAGATATACTTAAATTGGGAAATGTTAATAACCTTTTTGTCTGAAACAGCTATGCAGATCCTTGCTATTTTGAACAAGGCTTAATTTAGTGGTCAACTACCATAGTTGTTCAACTTATGCACCTTGGGTCAAAATTGGCACTGCCCTGGGAGTCACAAGTTGCATTACACATTTATGCAAACTTACGTATATATTAAACAGTTAAAAAATTGCAAGTATTTTTCATCTTCATTTCTAAACATAACATTACAATGATGATCTCGCACACTTCATAAGTGATGTTAACCACACAAACCCAGCCAGTAAGGATAGGCCCTTTTGGGCCTCTTGTTCCTTTAAAGCATGTGTCATTGCAATTCTTCAGGTATAAAAACATACTTTTAGATAAGTTTCGGTAATTTAGGACTATGGTTGTATAGTTTCCTCTGTAAATATGTTTTCTTAATATTTAAAATCTTAAGTGATGATATGATCATTATTATTGTAGCAGTATTGAAAGCTGAAACAGTCGCAGGATGTGGTGTATTTACAGATGTGACGTTATCTTCAACGACTTTATGTACATTATTGAAATGAGAATTGGCATTTTATATCTATTACATAGAAGATGCATTCTCTTAACTAGACCTTAAAAAGTTGTTGTATACAATTGCAGTCGAAATATATCTCTAAACACGTGTATAATCAGGTAATTGGGGAAAGTAAAAACCAGATTGTAGAAATATGTAGAAAACCCCCAGAAAAAGTCGAAAAATGTCGCAACATTGAACATTTACCGTATCTAGTTCAATACCAAAGATAACACATTTGAAATTAGAAGTGTAGTATGGTAAGAATGAAACTAATTTTGGCGAAAGTTACAAAGTTAAAGTTTCAAGTTACGTTTGGGTTACTTCTGCGTTATTTATGAGTAACTCCGTCATATTTACAGACCTGCAACATTACTACGAATACGTTTCACACTATATAAACTTTTTTTACACCCATTTCGTAAGTATGCACGCTTGTGCGCGTTCATGTTTTCAGTATTTTATTTTGTTTGATTTAACTAAGTTTTAAAACAAGATTAGCATTGGTTTCTAGTTTCTTACTTTTGTATATATCGATTTTAGATGTAAAATAAGTAATATGTAGTTTTATGTTTTTTTGTGTGTATGCTATAGTCTGTTATAACTCATATACTGAGTGGCAATGCATATTTTAATGTATATTTAATAGGTGATGTATATATGGTGTATTGATGAGACTTTAATAAACTATCAAATATATATATAAAGTGTGCTGGGAAAAGAAATATATTTTATAGACAATCGAATATTTATAGAAACGATAAGTCGGATGAACATAGGATTTTACTTAATGCTGCCAGGTCAGAATATAAAACATGTATAAGAAAATATAGGCTTAACTATGATAAGTTACAGACTAAAAAGCTTGAGCAAGCTAGATTTAAAAATGCTAAATTATATTGGAATATGCTGAATCAATCTGCTGGTATTCAGAATGCAAATGTCACATTGGGTGCTTTTGAGCAGTATTTTAAAAGTGTTAACAACCCAAATAGTATGTTTTTTTACGCCAGGTGATGATGTAGTTTATTTTTTGGAACGATATGAAAAAAAAGAATTTAGTGTAATGTTCGAAGAATTAAATATACCGATCAATGTTGAAAGTATTTCTAAAGCTATTAAGGAATTAAATACTAATAAAAGTGGCGGTCCAGATATGCACTTAAATGAATTTTTTATTCACGGTAAAGATGTACTATTACCATATTTACATACTCTTTTTAACACGATATTTGATTCCGGTCATTTTCCAGCGTCTTGGTCTAAAGGTTTTGTTGTGCCATTACATTAGAAAGGTAGAATAAATGATGAAAATAACTTTATGGGGTATAACGCTACTAAGTACTCTGGGGAAACTTTTTACACGAATTTTGAACAACAGACTATCTGAGTGGGCCGAAGGTTACTCTGTATATATTGAAGCGCAGGCTGGATTTAGGTCGAATATGGGTACTATAGATAATATTTTTGTACTTCATGGTTTGTTAACGCATGTTCTTAATCAAGGTAAGCAACTGTACTGTGTATTCATCGATTTTACTAAAGCCTTTGATTATGTTGTTAGGGATAATCTCTGGAGTAAACTTATTAAGTTAGGATTACGAGGAAATTTTTTTGGTATAATTAAATCCATGTACTCGTCAGTGAAATCCAGAGTAAAGTATTGTAACCAGTTGAGTGGAACATATGAATGTGTGATAGGTGTACGACAAGGAGAATGTTTATCGCCTTTCTTGTTCTCGATGTTTTTAAATGATTTAGAGTCAATTTTCTATGAAAAGGGTATTAATGGTATCAATATTGATTAAACTTTTTCTAATACTATATGCTGATGATAGTATTGTGTTTGCTAATAATGCTGTGGAATTGCAAGAAAGTCTTAATTTATTGTCAGAATATTGTGAACGTTGGAAATTAGTTGTGAATACTGATAAAACAAAAATAATTGTTTTTAGGAAGGAAGGACGGCTCCCGGCAAATATTCATTTTCATTATAATGGTAATGAAATTCAGATTGTTAATAAGTTTAATTATCTGGGAACAATTTTTACCCCCGGGGGCTCATTTTCAGATAACCAAAATTCAATTGCAGGTCAAGCTTTAAAAACAATTTTTAAGATGAACAAGTACTTGTATAAATTTACGGACCTTACTATTAAACACAAGTTAGATTTGTTTCATAAGCTTATTTCGCCAATTCTAAATTATGGTAGTGAAGTCTGGGGCTTTGTCAAAGGTAACGCCATAGAGCGAATACATATGCAATATTGTAAAAGATTGTTGGGTGTTAAAAGAAGTACACAGAATGATTGTATTTATGGTGAGCTTGGACGTGTAAACTATCAGACAATTAGATACAGTAATATTATAAAGTATTGGGTTAAGTTATTACGTACAAGTGATAATAAGTTTAATAAGAAAATATATCTTACTTTATTGAATGACTGTGAAAGGTACCCTAATAAGAAAAGTTGGTGCTCGTTATTACGAGATCTGTTGAGTTCACTCGGTTTTTATGATGTATGGCTCTTCCAAGAAGTAGGGCACGATAAATTATTTCTTGCTTATGTTAAACAGAGACTAAATGATAATTTTATCCAAAACTGGAATGGAAGATTAGAAGCCTCTAGTAGAGCTTTGTTTTATAACAATATAACAATATAGCATGGTTTAAACTTCAACCTTACTTAATCTCATGCAGTATTAAAACGTTTCGATTTAGTTTATCAAGATTACGTGTATCTGCACATAGACTTTTGATCGAGAGTGGAAGATTGGCGAAACCCAATTCAATACCCGTTGATGAGAGAAAATGTAATACATGTCAAGTCTTAGAAGACGAATACCACTTTGTTCTGGAATGTGGCCTATACTCTGATATAAGACGTAAACATATACCAATATTTTATAGACGTAGACCAAACATGCAAAAGTTTATCCAATTAATTACATCTGATAAAGAAGACATATTAAGAAATCTTAGTATATATGTTTACAATGCATTTTTAGTTAGATCAGTTGACATGTATGCGTCCTAATTATTGCATGTGTATTGTGATCTATCCGTTTATCATGTAACGTTTTGTATTGTGTAGTTAGTTATAAATATTTACTAGTTTAACAAACATGTATGATATACTTTTACATAGAAGTACTGTTACATAAGTGAGTGTTCAGCTTTATTATTTAGTAAAACAAATACGAAAGTGATAGTTGCATAAATGATGTATGCAAATACTTCTGGTGAAGTATCTCTACCTGAAACAAAATAAGTACGCTTTTAAAAGTACGCATGATTGCTTAAATCCGTATAAGTATTTATTAAATATAACTTTTCACTTCGACACACACTTTCTGTCTGTATTGTTACTAGACTGAATATTTGCACACAGTGTTCATGTACAATGATTCTGTAAATTTTGATACATTTACAGTCATTATCTAATCTTACCTGATTCAGGTATGACTATTACAAAAGTGAATTTTAAAGTTTAAGTGATTTCCCTTAGGCTTCTTATAGTTTCGTTTTGTATAGGTTGTCCGATAAAGGGAGTTGCAGATATTTTGCAAACACAACTCCCATTATAGAACAACTATTGTATATATGTACATGTATTTATTTCAACTTATCTGTGATTAAACATATAACGTTATTGACACGTTAAATTAACTAATAGATTGCATTATAACATATTTTGATTTACTGAACTTTGAAGTTGGTGTATTTGCGTATTTGATATTTATGTTGTTGTTTTTTGTGTGTGTTTTTTTGGTTGTCTAGTTTTGTTATTTGTATGCATGGAATCACCTGAAAACACTATATTGTATATATATTTGTCCACATGGGCTATGGCCTTCTGGATATTCTGTAAATAAATCTTGAATCTTGAATCTTGAATCTATAAAAACAGATAAATATCAATAATAAAGCAAACGTCTGTATTGTGTTCCATAGTATGTTTAATAAAGGTATTTCATGAGGTTTCAAAGCATGGTTTTGATATGCGTCTTCTAGGAAGTTCTTACGAGATGGTTGATGTGGTTGCGTATTTCGCAAGATGTGGGCTTAACGCATGTGTTTTGCTTTTATGTTTGATGTCAATTGCAATGTCATGATGAAACCTTTTAGTGGTGCTGATTGCTAATAGTGACAATTTTTACGGGTATACATATATTATCAACATGTCAGTTCAGTAGTAAACTATTCATCGTAAGAAATTGATACTTGTGTAAACGAGATTTTACATACGATGTTTGCAAAAAAAACAAAGAAAAATATATTTAACGCATGGATTTATATCAATATTACGACTTATCAAAACACGCTCAATCTAAAAAGGAAATGAAACTTGCACTGCAATTAATAGTCTAGTCAATGATATGTGCACAATAAATACGTGCGGTTGTTCAGAGCTCCCTTTAAAATGCAAACCGATTATGTACTCAAGATCGAGGACCAGGGCAACGGCAGCGCTAGAAACTTCGACAATACGAGGTAACTATTATGATGGTAGCTCTAACAGCGACGTTGGTAGTCGTAACAGAGACGACAGTGGCATTGACAAAGAGTGTGGTTGGAATAATTTGTGTTTCAACGATAGTAGTAGTATTTTCAATGAAACGACCAAAACAAAAATTGTTTGTCAAACATATTGCAATGACATGGAGTAATACCAATCAAATGGATGACTAAACAACAAAAGCCATTGCTGGTCGTAATATGCAGAGGAAATCACATTAAAGTTAAAAAATGTCACACAACTGGATATGTTTTCTTATGTACATCAATATCAAAATTGACATATGCCTAGGTAGTTAAGTGGTCCGTAACAGTGTGTAAAACAAGAACATGCGATGGTATAATAACAAAAATACTTGGTTAAACAAATCGCGAACTAGTCGGAAAATGTCACATAAATAGATTATTTTAGTACCTCCTCAAAGACAAAAAATGTCCCTCATGAAGTTAAAATACTATGGGGTAAAATAAAATCAGTAAATGTCACAATACTGATAATTTTGGTATGGTTGCACACACAATAACCTTAACCGTAACCCTAACTCAGAACACAATTTGTTATTTTTGAAACTAGTACAGACTAAATTCTTAAATATATTTTTTTCTAGTTCGAATTAAACAAAACGCGAATATGTTTTAAATGATATTACAAACGTGAAAAAGCAGTTGTTGATAGCTGTATCTAGTTTGAAAACCAAAAATATGTGATTAACGATAAAGTTAATGATGAATCATTATGGCCCTAACCCTAACAATAACGTGAAAGTACAACCAATAAAAAATACAACCAGGAAAACCGTTTTGCAATAAGTAACCTTCATTAACTTATACACTGTAGGTTCAAAATACAGAAAAATGATACCAAATTTCATCCACTCTTTAACTGAAAGAAAAATACTAACTGCAGTTATAAATATTACTGACAAATTGTACGTCTACTAAACCTTGAACGAACTTTGAAATGCAATCTGATGAAATTTAAAACCATTCTGGTATGATAAGTTCGTATTGGTGTTTAATAATATTAAGTCATCTTTGCACAAGAATATAAAATATTAATGCTAACAAAAACAGTACGTTTATTGAAATATATAGGATTCACTTGTAATACTATCTAGAAACTTTTTGTTTTATAAATAAAGATGTTGAAAAAAACAGACATCATTTTTCATGATCATTTGACTACGGTATCAAATTCTACGTATTTAAGATATTCCTTTGATATTGAATGTATGACATAAAGTTTCAGGTTACAGAAGGATCAACGATTAAAGATATTTACTATATCGTTATCATAACAACATTTAACAGAACAAAACCTTTATTGCTACTTGAGCATATACAGCTAATCTTTGTTATCATGTGTGTTTTGGATGAGCACTGCCTCAATTCATTCATTTAAAGAATATAAATTTAACTGGCTGTTGAATGCTTGAAGTTAATATTAACGTTTATAAAGTGTTACTTTTATATTATTTAGTCATTAAGTCGATTCTTGTGACAATTTTATTCTGCTTGTTAATGTTTTCACATTGTTAGTTGCTGCAACAAAATAAATGCTGTTTTGTCTCCAAATGTTGTGTATTGTAAAGTATACTTTCCCTATACACTTATTTAACAAATATTTACTTTCGGTTTCGACAAACATACAACAACTGTTTTATGCGACAGATTTCGATATGTCACTGCTGCTTTAAAAGTACTTACTCGAAATATGCGCTGACTTTTCCCTTTTTTGTTCAAACATTTCTTAAAATTTAAGATTTTGCAAAATCGCCTTTGATGATTTCGACTTGTTTGTGATTGCGCTCCACAATATTAAAGTAACACTTAGGACCTCCGTTGTTTCCTTTTATGATATTATTTTTGTACCAACGATAAATTATTTCATTACAAACGGGTCAACGTTAGGTCTTCCTATAGACGCGAACATTACACTATGTGTGTCAAACAGACCTACTTTACACGAGTAGCTCTTATATATGCTGTTCTTGGATACCTTTTATTGGTATGTTTACACATTAAAGGCACTATGAGATAGTTGTGATTGGCTCCATTGACCCTTTTTTCTACAATTATTTTGATAATAATTTTCGTGTTAGGTTGTTATCAAGTCTTGTGGTTTTATGCAATGCCTTCCGAACAAACTTACTTCACATGCGATCAATTTTCGATCTGACCTAGATACATAAAATAAATATTGCGTAGATATTAAAAACGTAATTAACACTAAGATCCCTAACAATAATTCAAAAGGCTGGGAAAAAAGGAAATCTATATATAAACTGAAGTTCAAGAGTCTATGCAACTTTTATAAAAACATTTTTTACAAATAACATCTGTTTTTGGACTGCCCGAGAGTTCAACCAATATGAAATTGCCTAAATTGATTCAAAACAATGGTTATGTTGATGCTAACTGAATGGTATTATATATACAGTCACGAAAAACCATTGCGATAAGAAACTTTGTTGTTTCATTGATAATATTCTACAGCGTTTATTCAAAGTACAGAAGAAAAATCAAAATCCATGTTTTGTAAAAATTATCAGACACAATTTATTTACGAACAGATTCAACTGCACAAACTCTACCCAAAATAATGTCCCTCTTCAAACTAACTGCACTATCAATCATGTTATTGACTGAAAGAATCACATGACTTTCCTTGTTTCTAATCAAAGACCTTACAATGAACAAACCATCTTTAACATGACTATGTTTTGGTTCAAGTATACCTATTGTGCTTCACAATTGTCATTATTGTCATCATGCAGTGATGTACAAGTCTGATTTTGCAGGGATTTTAACTAATTCTGCAGCATAAATTCTTGAATGAAATTAAAGATTGATCAATATGCAACTTTACTTTGTCTATTTTGGTCTTAAGTATTTTAACAGATTGCTGTGGTATTTTTTCAAGGTTTAAATTCCCAACTTTGTTAAATTTTGGTCCTAACTTAGGTACGATATATATTGAATGTTGTGTCATTTTTCGACCACTTAGTGATGTTAAGTGCTGGAAAGGTTTTCGACCCTTTTTCCTTTTTCAAAAAGGAAAGTCAATTTTTATTATTTTTCATTTAGTTGTGTGATTTTACCCACAAACTTAACACTTTTCGAATAACAATTTGATAGTTGAGAGATTTTGTGTTCCCAATTCATTATATACACAAGCGTTTACGCATAAGCGTTACCTTGAGCTGTAAACTATCAATTTCTTTTTAAATGTCCTTCTTTATTATTCATATATTTTTATATAATCGGAAATGATGCTCTTTTTTGATGAATTTTTCAAAAACTTGTAACCGCATAACTCTTATAAGAACTCGACCTGAAAACTCGATTTTTGATGTTGAACTTAAGTATCCATAATGAAAGTTGGATGTGCCTGTCTGTTTGTTTTTCGAGATATAAGAAGTGATACAGTTATTGCTGGGTTTCTTGATACACCTCTCTGCCCACAAATGGATATTTTGCATGTCACCATTTAGTTGCTGGGCCGCAAACAAGGGATGACGGACAATGATATACATGGTAATACCATCTGCAAAATACGCATTGGTGAGTTTAGTACACGAACGATATCATTTATATAGACATAAAAGAGTAAGGGACTAAGGATTGAACCTTGCGAAACTCCGGCAGTTTGAAAAGGAGAGCTTCATGCCATATGCGATCAATAGATTTTGAAATGTCGCAGAAAACTGCTCTTACTTCTTTACCCTCATCTAGAGAGAGGCAGAATGATTGTACGATAGATACAAGCTGATTAACGGTGGAGTCCTTTGGAACAAAGCTTGAATGAAATGGTGTTAGGAAGTCGTTATTACAGCAGAAGTTGAACATGTATTTTCTTATAACAATTAACATGGATTTTGGACGTTAATTACGAACATCTAGGAGATCTGTATTTTTAAAAATGTGCGAACTTGTGCCAGTTTCCACTCGCTATGAACTTTAACAGAACAAAACTAGTTATTAAAAAGGTCTTGAAGGGGCTGTGCAATTTCGGTTGTTATCTACCTTAGAACATGTCTGTTTACAGAGTAAGGTTCTGTTGCCTTGCTAGTCTTCATAACCTTTATGGAGTCAAGAACATCCTGAAAATATTAGAATTCTACATTTAAAAGACATCAGATACAACGGGAAGAGGTCTATTAGGTATAGTAAGAAGGCGCTGTGATTAAAAAGAGTTACTCAGAGGATTTGTTGTGTCAATGTTTGGTTCGTTGATACCGTGCCAACATGGATGAGAGGGGGAATGTTCTTGGATATGGATGTAGGCCTTTGAAATAGTTTTCCAAAAGTCTCTTGAGGAAAAAGTATCTTCCTGAAGTATCGAAGCAAGTTTGTCGTAACGCATTTGCATGGCAGTTCTTACGATATGGTTGGCATGATGGCGTTTCGTCCTATAAGCTCGCATGTGGATTTCATTTTTCGAGAGTCTGGCTCTTTCATAAGCTCTTTGTTTGACGAATTATCTTACGAATTACATTATGAAACTGAAGAGGGGGGGGGGGTCCTGAGTGCGAATCGTTATAGACCTTGACGGTTTACATGATGAGTGAAACTATTAGCGTATATATCGATATTTGTGTGAAAACATGAACTTCAGTCGAAGAATGACACAAACGATCGGACTTTTACACAGTACCCTCGTCATTTCCAGACCTTTTGTTTAAATATTGATCCAAATGTTTTGTTGAATTTCAATATGTAATTAATAGGTCAGTTAAAACGAACTAACTAATCTAGAAATGTTTCCTTTACACCACATTTTAAACCATATCTGATGATGAAACTAAGAATAAGTAAAGAGGAGATTATGAGGCTTCGATAAAATGAGTAGCGTCACGGATGACTTGTGAGAGGTTAAATTATTAAATGGACTGTTGATCTGTTGTCCAGATATTAATTTATTCAAATTGAGGTTAAAATCTCCTGTAATGACTATTTCGTTTATATCAGTATCAACCGCCAGTGATATGGATTGGTAATTGATTCGATTACATATGAAATGGGTTTTTTTCGTAGACTGTGGCCTGCAACAAAGGTTTGTTTTTATAATCGATTGTCACCGATTAAGACACATAATGAGCAATTTCAAATGAGTGTAAACATAATAAATACTGTATAATGTAGATACCTAAATTATCCCAATCAGTTTACATTTTGATTCTTTTCGCGATTTTTTAAAAGTATTACTAACTTAAAAAATCCTTTTGTAATCGAGTTTGCGGTTTTACAGATTATTATAGCATATACAACACACTTGTTAAAATTCTGTCCTTTGTTTAAATGAGGAATGTCGAGTTTTCTCACTTTATGAATATTAATATGAAAAACTACAGAAACAAGCTCAGTAGCCGAAAGTTAAACATAAACCCCGTTTAATGGCACAGGGTAAACGCCAATGACATATAACACAAAAAGAAACAATCACAAACCAAAAATATAACAACAGCTCAAAACCTTTGAAGCCTTTTGGAGCTAAAAAAGAACGTTTCTGGAACTGCCATGGAATGTGGTCGTTTACTCACTGTACTCAAGTAAGAATTCGAAATTGATGCAAACACGAACAATATTCAATTATCTGATATATTTTAATTTATAACGTTGTTTCTCTACATGATATGACATGCAAAAAAGATTTTTTTTATCTATTATTTTAGCATCACACTCACGTGTCCATATAACAAGTTTGGTAAAACTCTCTTTTTTATGATTTTTTCCCAGAGGACGAAACTATGGTTTTGCCATTGAACAGCGTGTCTCAACACCTCTTGCCCAATTGAGATGCCGAAACACCTTTAAAATATTTGTTATAACCACACAATTGGGTAACAGGACAATAATTGTTTTATTATATGGCGAAAAATTCCAAAGATATAAAAAAAAGATAGAAATTGGATATTTCTCGTATTAATATCAAGTAAACAATTTAACAAGATTGTAGTCAGCTTTATGTGCATTCATAGTCTGTAAAACCCACGAAAATGTTTTAATTGTAGGGGAAAAATAGTTTTCTAATTTAACACATTACAAAGATTGAATATGTTTGTCGTATATAATAAAACAAAACAATCAAACTTATGTCATGAAAGTATAGTGTTTTAAATCTTAAGGTAATAGATACTTATATCAGAAAGATATTTCATCCAGTTTAATAAATATGGAAAAGTCACAAACATATGGGAAAAAAAATTGTTGTATATTTGTCGTATCTTAATTAAGACCAAAACTAAACAAAAGGTAGGAAATGTATTGGACACGCATGCTATATAAAACTACAAAAGTTTATGACTACAGAATTAAAGTATTTATTGCAATATTTATGCAAAAGGCTACAGAAACATGCTCAGTAGCAGAAAGTTTAAACATAAACCCGGTTTAGTGGCAATGGACAAACGCCAAAGACATAGAACACAAAATCACAAACAAGAAACATAAAACAGCACAAAACTCTACAAAAAGCACAGTGCATAAATACTGTATATATATATAAAAATAAAATAATTGGTATGTTTATCAAGAATTGTTAAGTACCGCCTTGGAACGATCAGTAAAATGTAAATTTACTGGGGGTTTAAACCAGTTTGTGTGCACAACCTCACTCTTGTCCCAACAATCCCGAATAAAGTAAAAATGTAAATGGTAATCTTATCAAAGTATTCATTAATGCCTAAGACCTAGAATACAAAAACATACAATCACAAACCGGACACATTGAACTACACAAAACTCTACAAACTCAGTACACATATACTATTTAACATAAAATAACAAACAAGGGGTGTTTATCAAAGATTGTTAGGTACCGCCTTGGAACGGTCAGTAAACGTAAATTTACTGGGGGCTTAAACCAGTTTATGTGCACAAACATCACTCTTATCCCAACAACCCTTAATGAAGATAAAACGCAAAAGGTAAATCTTATCAAAGTATGCATTAACTTGAAGAAACTTATCAATAAAACAAATAATAATAAACGAAAAGGTAAACCCCAAGTACTTCTATGATTAGAGATCCCAACTGTATCTGCAGACGGAGGGAAACAATTCAGAGCACCTAATGCAATTACTTTTCAAAGATACGATGCAGTCATCGTTAGAAACTAAAGAAATCAACGGTTTTAAACTGTGTGATCAAGTTGAAAAATGAGTAATATTTACCATGTCTACATCAGAGATAATGTCTACATTTACAAATTATGTTGTCAAAAAGATGGATCTTTGATGCAGCTTAATTGAAGCTAAAGAAGTTTCAAAACTTTCGAAATTTGATATTTTAACTATCAACATCAGGTTAAAAATATATTTAGTATGAACTAGATATGGACACATCTGCAAAACAGGAAATATCTTAAAACTACACTCTCACAGATTTACCATTTTTACACCTTTTTTATATACAAGGTCCGAAGTTTGATAAAAACACTTCTCGGGGTTCTGGTTTATTCATTGTGGTTATTTAAACCTATAAACATAACATTTATTATAGAAAACTAGAAACATAATATATTTAAATAACAGTATCATTTACCAATTGGTTAAAAAGTAAACATATTGAAAACTTACCTTAATATTATATTGTAAAATTATTAAAAAATCGTTTAGAAATGCTATTTTTTTCAAGTGAGGTTAATATTTTTTTTTAAATCATTATGTAAAGGGTACAAAATTTGATTGGTTGGATCTCCTTTCACCAATAAAACAGGTCTTATAAATGCAATAGGCAATCTGGCTTAAAACAATGTTTACAAGATATTACTCTCCAAAGCTGATCATGGATATCAAATCTCTACATAAAAAAAAAACTTGTATTTGTACCAGCTGGTAAAGCAGCTAATAATGTAATCACAGTTTGACGTTAATTATGTTAATACTATTATTGAAGAGTTACGATCTTCTAGAACCTACATTCCTAGCCAACTCGATGAAGAAAGTGTTATTAAAAATCATATTGATTCTTATGCTAAATTTCAAGTTCTGTTGAATGATGGTCATGAAAACATTTCTACAATACACTGGTTGCTTAAAATGCATAAAAATCCGTATATATCACGATTTATTGTTAATTCCATTTCATGTTCTACTAAACAAGTTTCAATTTTACTAACATCCTGCTTAACTACTGTTAAGTTTCATGTGAAAAAACACTTTATCAAAGTTTATGAGAATTCTGGAATAATCTCTTTTGGTCTATCAATAATTCTTTAGATTTAGTTAATGATTTTGAAAATAGACGGTATAAGGTCTCAGCGCTTAATACTTATGACTTTTCAACGCTCTATACATCTATCTCACAATCTTAAGTTACAAAGTAATTGACTCCTCTTAATGAGAAAACACTTTTGCGAGCGAGACAACTACTTACATATGGAAGGGAATATCCGCCAGGACATGCATGCTGCTAAATGACAATTGCATATTGCCATGTGTTATTTGATGTATGTGAATCACATATTCTTGCGTCTAAATGGCAAATGCATCCATTCTGTGCCATCTTAAAATGTTTATGCGAACAAGTTCTTATTGCTTTGTACGTTTTACTTTGTGAAATTGATTAAATCGTTCCTCCATTATTTAATACTGACACATGCATGTTAACATTTAGTTGTTGCCCGTTGTTGTTGTTTTGTATATAGGTCCCTGTTGTAGGTTTCATTTATAAATCTGACAAATTGATTCTTACTTTTGCTATCTTTACTTGCGTAGCTGTGCTCTTTGATATGCTGGATGTTAATATACGTATATATTTATTAAATATCAAGTAATAGTAGTTTAGGCATTAAATGATTGAAAGTTATGCAAGGCGAAAACAATACTAAGTAAGCACTAAGCAACATGAAGTTAATTAAATGAGCCTTTACCATTTGTAATTGTTATTCATTTAATGCTGGGAACCAGAATTTCCGGCAGTTTCCGTAAAATCGATGAACTATGCACGGTGTCTTAGAAAAAAAATACCAGACGGATTCGACCACAACCAAACAACAAACCGAAAACAATCAAGAAACAGTATTAAGTTAAGCTCATTTGGCAAAAAGCATGCAATTTAATTGTGACTATAATGTTAAAACCTAGTCAGTAAGAGAAATATGTTCACTACCAATAACACTATCATAAAAAACTATAAACATTTCGGAATAGGACCCCAATTCGGACAGTTGAGAGTTTTCGTAAAACACTAGATTAAGTGTGGATTAAAGTAAACGACAGTGTGTATTTTGACAGGTGCTTGTTTACATAATTATGTCAAAGTTATTTGTGTACTACATATGGGATGAGGGTAGAAAATACAGGAGTTGGAAATTCAAGACATTGTTCGGTTTGTGACCGAGTACCAAGAATTTAGGAAGAACGGTATCACATATTTTCGTAATTATATTTATTATTAATATTACCAAATTAAGCCATTGATGCAAATAATCTGTCTATTCATAGCCATACATGATACACTGACAGGTTATGCACCAGTCAATTGTAGTCATTCTAAAATGCCGTCCAGGCTCTTTTTTTAATGATGGTCCAGGCTAACCATCATTAAAAAAAGCCTGGACGGCATTTTAGAATGACTACAGTCAATTGTAACCACGGTTCCCCATGTCCGGGGGTATACCAGGGAAATTTGCCTTGTTTTTACCTTTCGGGTGGCACGGCAGTGCCGGGTGAATGCGGTGGATTTGTCTTCGCTTTAAATATAGCTGGAAATGGGCCATACCTAGGGTCCCTGGGGTGCTGGGTCATTTGTCAGGGAATTTACCATCTGTTCGTACCCGCAGGGCAGGGATTTTAGCCGGGGTTTACTGGACCGAAAGTCAAAGTCCCCGCTATTCCTCGCTATTCCCCGGACCTGGAGGGCCGCGGTTACAAATGACTGGTGCATTGATAAAAGCACTGCAGTGACACTGTGTGACAATTGTTTTGTTTGTAAAACTAGTTCAAAAGCACTGTAATTTAACATTGAATATACATGTATTCTTTTTAACGAAAGACCATGGCTGTCCCACACATTCTTAACTAAAGCACTATAGTTGGACTTTAAATGGCAATCTATCTTTAAGTAATTATCATAATTGATCAGATTCAAACCAAAACTGGTATAGTCAAACAAATGACCATTTATCTTTATATTGTTGACTGGAGCTGCCCGCAATGTTCTAAAGCACCATAGTTTACCAATTGTAAATATATTTTCATACTGATGATCATAGCTTAAAGACCCGTTCTAAAACATTGTTGTTTGACAGTTGATCGTTTATCTCTATACTTATGACCATAGTTGAGGGACACATTCTAAAGCACTGTGGTTTGACTGTATACCTCTATACTGGTGATCATAGCTGGGGGACACGTTTTAAAGCACTGTAGTTGGTGAAGGCTGTCCATGTATAAATCTATACTGTTGGTCATAGTTTAGGGACACTTTCTAAAGCACTTTAGTTTGACAGTTGACCGTATATCTATATACTGGTGATCATAGCTGGGGGACACATTCTAAAGCAATGTAGTTTGATATTAGTGATGGGAATCGGACACAAAACTTACTATCGATAATCAGTTTATGAAACCGATCAATGATCGATTATTAATCGATTTATTTATTATTTTATTATCTTTTGCCATCACATTAAAGATACAGTACATGGACCAGTTTTAAGCACCAATGTTCCCTTAACCAATATTGTTTGTACATTTATTTGTTTAAATACCATAATTTATTCAGAATGCAACTTTCCTTTAGTGTTTACAAGTTACTATGACAGAACATGAGGCCACAGGCTCTAAGTGTAGTCTTACATTTAGCATTGTATACTAACTTTTCTAAAAAAAAAATTATTCACTCAGTAACAAGAATAACAACAAGCAGTTGAATATTCTATATGATTTGCAAGGAATTTTCTTTTAAAAAACTGAGAAAACTAAATTGTTACAATAGTAACATGGTATGAAGTAAACTGTAACATGTCTTATAGAAGTTGAGAACCAATCCTTTCGTTGTTAAATTACAAAGAAAATTTGAAATAAGGTCTGTAGTGACTTACTGCCTTGTTTAGAATCTGACTAAATAAATTAGAATATAGTAACACCTTTACATTTCAACATTAACTAGAATTAACAAGAAAAAGAAAATAAGTCAGTAGCGACTTCGTCCCTTGTTCCCATAATCGATTGTTCTAATTTCACTATCGATTGTCGCCGACAAAGGTCTTTCTGATCAATTGTCGATTATAATCAATCATCGACACAACACTAATCTCTATACTGGTGATAATAGCTGGGGGCACGTTTTAAAGCACTGTAGATGACATATGACCATTTTTACTGATGTTCATTACACATTTTAAGGTGCTGCTGTTAGACAACTGACCGTCCATTTCTATACTGGTGACCATTGCTAGGGGATATGTTTTAAAATGACCTGCTCATGATTTGTTAAATGCACTTTTTTTTTTAAATTAATTCCGAAATAAAGGGTGGAAAATCATAAGGAGTGTTAAAACAAAAATACCAAAAGCTTGAACCCTTCAGCAAATGTTGCTATTTGCTAAAATATCGTTTTGATGAACACAATTTTAAACGCGTTAGTCATGTTATCACATGATATTATGAATGTTTCCTTAACAGGTCAACATATTCACCATTTTTGTTAAAGTTCCGGTGGCTGTGTGGACTAGCCGGCTGTTTTCTACTGTTTTCTTGGTTTCGAACCCCACTTAAACCGAAACACTGTTTTAGGCACGTTTTTTCTGCAATTTTGATATCATAAAATAATGATAAAATAAGTTTTTTCAGATGCATTACAGGGAAAACTAATTTTTGGTCCAAAAACATAAGCGATTCACTTTAAAGGACTGTATCTAGAAAACTTGGTATATGCCTTCATATGAATAGTTATGGCGATGACACCTGATGTGAAGTTCTAAATCTTAAGCAATGCAGTTTATCAACTGAATACATGGAATCATTGACCTAAGATTGGATTTTGGATTCAAAAGTGAAGTTATGTTTAGTTTGATTCAGTTGAAAAAAACTATGAAATTAAAATAATGTTGCTTGATTTTGAAGTCTACAGATAATACATTATGTAAGAAATATGGTTAGAATCAGTAAAGACTTGAAAGACAGTCTTAACTGGTTGTGTAAAGAAACAGATAACTTTCAATTTAGTGAAAAAACATAAAAATGGAATTACATGTAGAGAAAAAGTCAGAAAAACATTGGATTAAGAAAGAGATCTACAAGAATAGGTTGGCTTATGTGAAGAAAACTACTAGATCAACAATTGGATTCACCTGAGATATTACAAGAACATCAAATTAAGAAGATGATCTACGAAAATAGATTGGATTATATGAAGAAACTACTAGATCAACAAAATTGGATTCACCTGAGGAATTACAAGAAACTATATGATGAAAGTCTTTTTATTGTGCTTTAAAAAAATGTTCATCGGCAATGTGCCAAAATTAAAGAGAATATTAAAATTATATGAAAGAATTGTGTGAATTTTTGGTGACATGATTGAGTCTGTGACAAAAAACACTTCCATTGTAGGTAGTTTTCCATGCTTGGTGAAATTGAGAAATAGTTTTTCATACAAGTGTGGTTACTTATTTGCATGGAAATATCAACATAAAGTGAAACTAATGTGAATTGTGTCACAAATAAATTCTTCTGAATGACACAGTAACTATTATACACTTCTGTTTGCAAATCACGTTAGCATACATAGATCAAGGATCTGAAGCATTGATTGATCTTGGCATTTGTTCAGGCTTAAACCACCAAGTGAATTTCCTTTCAAGTCTAACAGCTATGGCCTATCATTCAACTTCATACATCGAAAAATCACTGATGTTTGCTAACACCATCAGCAATTTGACCTGTTGTTTAACTAATCACAGAACTTTCTCTTGAAAAAGCGGGTTCCTTAACACACAAACCATCCATGTACAGTTTGCATTGATCTCACCTCGACCAGCCTATTGGATCGTAGTTTTAAAGTATGCTTGCACAACTGTAACGTTACAAAAGGATATCTTTGAAGAGGTGACAATGACTACCTGGGGTATCTTTGAGAGGTGACCATGACTACCTGGGGTATCTATGTTCAAAGAGGTGGCCATGACTACCTGGCGTATCTTTGAGAGGTGACCATGACTACCTGGGGTATCTATGAAGAGGTGACCATGACTACCTGGGGTATCTTTAAGAGGTGATCATGACTACCTGGGGTATCTATGAAGAGGTGACCATGACTACCTGGCGTATCTTTGAGAGGTGACCATGACTACCTGGGGTATCTATGAAGAGGTGACCATGACTACCTGGGGTATCTTTGAGAGGTGATCATGACTACCTGGGGTATCTATGAAGAGTTGATCATGACTATCTGGGGTTTCTATGAAGAGTTAATCATGACTACCTGGGGTATCTTTGAAGAGTTGGTCATGACTACCTGGGGTATCTAAGAAGAGTTGATCATGACTACCTGGGGTATCCATGAAGAGTTGATCATGACTATCTGGGGTTTCTATGAAAAGGTTATCATGACAACCTGGGGTATCTATAAAGAGATGATCGTGACTATCTGGGGTTTCTATGAAAAGTTGATCATGACTACCTGTGATATCTTTAAAGATTATAGGGTGTAGTGTGATGGTCCTGGACAACTGTGTAACAGGTATTTGAGTTTTAAGTGAAAAATGCCAACTTGCCCCAAACCTTGAACTGGACACCAACAGCCTCTTTATTCTTCAAATGGTCAGCATTGTTAAAATTTTACATGTTCATAAAAAACATGTTTTTTTTGGGAAATTAAGAAAACAAATACACACTACAGCAAAAAAAAATAGTGATCAGTCAGGTTTGTGGAAAAAAAACAACAACAACATTTCACCTTAGCTGTACACTGGGCTTTTTTAAAAGTCAGTCAAATATGACTGCATTTTAACCTTTTATTGTTCATTTAACTAATTAAGACAAGTATCTGTCAGTAAATGCAACGATCTTACATAAATTTATTAAAATAATTTGGTTAAAAAGCAATGATTGTACATAATATTGACTTTTGACCATAATGAATGTTTACTATTAATAGCATTATCAGTGATTTCCTGGTATTAAATACAAGCAGGAATTGATATAAGAGGGGGTGAATAAGGGCACAACCTTTTGACACATACCTCTCCCTCAGAGATGAAAATTATACAGTTTTAAATGTTTGCAGTGAGGCTCAGGGTGATTTTAAACAATTTATGTGCATGGTGCATATTTAGCCTATTTTATAACCTTTTTATAATATTGACATAATAAGCAAGTTGAATAAATTACACAGATTTAATAACATGTAAATGCAAAACTTTTTATATAAGTATACAAAAACATTGGCTCTGAAACATAACATATCAAATAGTCTTTGTTTAAAGCTGCTCTCTCACAGCCGGATCGACTGATTTGACATCTTTATTGTCTTGAAATGAGATATTTTTTGCTAAATGTCTAGAAAACAGTGATATATATGACTGCTGTCAAAAGATCAGTTTTTCCAATAAGATGGGTGAATGAAAAAAGGTTCTAAGTGACATTAAATATAGAAACAGATAGAACCTTTTTGCTTTCACCCCCTTGAATTGATAATCGATGTTTTATGGCTACAAAAGTTACTTATTGACGCTTTGAGAAAATTAAAATTTTCAGCAGTTTTTCACACAATTGAGATCTGTTCTATTGTTTAATCTTAAATGAAGGATGCTTTCGAGACAAAACATGCAAAATAATGAAACAAGAAAAGATCAACAATGACCCTAATTTGTGATGGTCAAGTGTCTGACACAAAGCGTTATAGTATTTACAGATCACATGCACAAATAATGATTTGCAATGCTAATAAGTTATTGCTGAATTTTAGCAGGACCCTGTTACATATGTGTTGGACTGATATATCAATCACTAAATATCAATGGTATAAGGTTTGTCAACCACTGTTTGTCATGACCATCACCTTTGACCAACAAACTTCAAAAACAATACTGGTCATGTTCTGGTCAAAGATAACCTACCATTAATCTTTCATGGTCTGAGGTCAACCTACAAAATGTATTTTCAAGTTATTTACAAAAATAAAATGTGTCTGTTTGCAAACATATGCTAGTGCATATGCCCACTGTTTTTTTACAATAGTGGCAAAATACATATTAAATACATTTAAGGTCAATAAATCAATAACACAATGCAGCCCAGTTTTTTTACATAACAGATTCTCTGCAAGCCAAGCTAAGGTAATTCCATCCAAAGAGCATACAAACTGTCAACAGCCGGTTGAAGAGATTTTCCTTAGGAACAATCCTGGGGATTCATTCACTTCCTTCAGTCAGAGTAGAGACGTTTCAATCTGACAGCTTGTAATTTAAATGTATTCATTTGAAAACTGTTCATATTCACAATGACTTTTTAAAAAAAAATCCATTAAGTGATGTTACATCAAATGTTGCCCATATACAATTAAATGATCAAACAGACTATCATTAAACAGTAATTTTACAGGTATGAAGCTATGGCGTTTACAGCATTTAAAAAGCAACAACACATTTATGAAACAAATGATATAATTTACTTTGTCTGTATATAATTATTTATAAACTAATATGTTTTTAACAGGTTATTATT
Organism: Mya arenaria; assembly: GCF_026914265.1. Classification (NCBI taxonomy): domain Eukaryota; kingdom Metazoa; phylum Mollusca; class Bivalvia; order Myida; family Myidae; genus Mya; species Mya arenaria. The sequence goes on from NC_069125.1 coordinate 80,925,535, forward strand.
TTTAGTTTTAAATACAGAAATGTTGATGCTGAGGTCTTGGAAAGTTTATTCTTACAAAAGGAAGAGGTGCAAAATGTATGCATCCATAGGCAGATGCCATTCTGTTGATATTGTCATGGCTGCTACTGTTATCCTGGACTCAACAGCGTGGTCAAGTGTTGATCCAAGCAGCAGTATATCTGCCATCGCTGTCGAAGGCTCTGGATGAAGGACAGCAAAGGTCCATGACCAGCTCCTAATAGCAAATTCAATTATAATTAATAGTATGAGATGCATTGTTTATTTAACATGTACATGGGTATATAATTTAACACTACATAATAATGCACCAGTCAATTGTAACCACGCACCCCCCCCCCAGGCCCGTGGGTATACCGGGGATAGCCGGGGAAATGGGCCGTGTTTTTACCTTCCAGGTGGCCCCACAGTGCCGGGTGACTGCGGTGGTTTTGTCTTCCCGCCAAATATAGCGGGTAATGGGCATTACCTAGAGCCCCTGGGGTGCTGGGGCATTTGGCGGGGGTTTCACGGGCAGTTTGTCCCTGCAGGGTGAGGACTTTGCCCGAGCTGGACCGAAAGTCAAAGTCCCCGCTATTCCCCGGACTTTGGGGGGGGCGTGGTTACAATTGACTGGTGCATTATCAACACACATATCCGTCAACTTTCAAGAACCAGTTGACCAAACAGCATATGAGATGACTAGGGTACGAACTGACTTAGTCTAAGGTAAGAGTAGTTCTACTCATAAAACGTCACACATTGATTTCTATCATTTGTTTTTTTTTCTATACTGTGTTCCGTGTGCAAACAGAAAATGTCAATAAGAAATATCCATCGAAAAGGCTTTTAAAGCTTGTAAAATTACCTTTGCCTACAGGATATATCCCTGTACATTAGTCAGTCAGTAGTGTATGTTCTGTAATTTCAATCGAACGATCTATTCGTTTGTTGATAATAACTCATTTGAAGACAAAACTTCCCGCATCATCATTTCCAACGAAAACAACACAAGTACGGAAGTAGACGGGTAAGTTTGGACTCTCTCACCGTTTAACCCACGGAAACTGCCGAACACCTGAATTTGCTGTCGAGAGTGGTCTCCGTATATAGTAATTTGCGCTAGAATTTGACTATTTTATTGGTTCCCTGTAATGTTATAATGCACTTACCAGAATTAAATTTTTCGTTGTACTGCAAATTTACATATGTATTACTGCCGTGTGTGTTGGTTTATTATTTTTGCAGGGAAATTGTTCTATAAAAATGAACTAAGTGGCTGCAAACATGAATAATATTAAATCCAAAAGGCAGTAACAATCAAGTTAGGAAATACGAAAGATCCACAAGGTAGTTAATTGCTCGTTACATTCAGTAGGCGCAAAGGAAAACATAGAATGCAGTTATGAATAGTATAAATAAACATGTAAATATTGCAGTAAGCAAAAAAAGGTTGAACGCACTTGTCAATCACATGCAAGAATGAATGATATTCATGAAAGGAATGTTTCCTTAACAATAAGAAGCAAGAAAGATGAATTGCTTGTACATCAAATGTAAGAAACTAAAGTGCAGTTGCCATGTTGCAAAACGCATATGCAAGTTAATAACATCACAATGTCATTTAACAGTATGAATGTCCTGGCGGATATTCCCTTCCATACTTACATGGCAGTTAATGTTAAAAAGCTTTTTTTACTAATGATCGCTTAGATAAATATATATATATTGTACATGCACAGATGTCATTGAAGTTTTAAATTTTGTACTCAATACTTCTTTTCTAGAACTCGGTAAATGTTTATATTAGCAAACACTTGGAATTCCAATGGGTGCCAATTATGCACCTTTACTTACTGAGCTCTTTTTATACTGCTATGAAAGTGAATATATGTTGAAATTATCTAAGTCTGGAGATCTCACTCATGTAAATAAATTCAATAGCACTTTAAGATATATTTATGCTATTCTAGTTTAGATAATTCTGTGTTTACAGATAATATTCAATCGATATACCCTTCACAATTGCAAGTTAATAAATCTAATACATCCGTTTTAAAAGCATCCTATTTAGATCTGCAACTCGAAGGAAAGGAATATATATTGGGTGTCAATATTTATGATAAACGTGATGATTTTTTTTTAAATAATTAATTACCCTTCTTTAGATGGTGATGTTCCTAGTTCATCATCATATGGTGTTTTTATTGCATAGTTGATAAGATTTGCTAGAATATGTACAGATGTAAAAAAAATCAGCTATCGCAGTAAACTTATGACGGAAAAACTTCTAAAACAGGATTTCAGATATTATAAATTAAGGAAAACTTTCTCAAAATGTGTTAATGGTCATAATAATCTCATATCAAAGTACAATAGTAGTCTTAAATCGCTGATTGCTAATAGTATTGCTCATCCCGATTTTTATGTTGATGATTAAAGAAAATTCGTAAAATTAAAATGTTTCAAGCAGGTAGTTGGGCAGATAGACTCAATGAATTACTTGGATTTTATTTAAACCGTGGATATAAAGGCAATATTTTGAAGAGCACTTGCCTTCTAGTTTTTGAAGATGAATCTATGATCACACAGTTTTAAACCTTTTATTTTATAAGGCACACTGTGTGTGATGTTTATAGTTTCAAATAATGACTGCATCGTATCCTTGAAATGTTTTTGCATTAGGTGCTTTGAATTGTATTCCTCCGTCTGCATATAGAGTTGGGATCTCTAATCATAGAAGTACTTGGGGTTTACTTATACGTTTATTATTATTTGTTTTATTGTTAACTGTTCTGCTTGTTGAGTTTTATGCTGTTTGTCAATGTGTCTTGTTTGTGATTTTATGTTTTATGTCTGTGGCGTCTATCCAATGCCATTAAACCGGGTTTATGTTTAAACGTTTTGCTACTAAGCTTGTTTTTTTAGCTTTTCGCATCAATATTGAGTTAAAGTAACACTTACTTGCAAACCTATACTGTTACTGTCGATGGTACGGCGGATTGAACGTCGACGTTGTTATTAAGTGATCTCGTTTGTATGGTGATGCCCCTAATATTTGCCAGTCGTATACCTTTATTCCGGTTCTCTTTTCTTCATTTTATGTGAACTGTGAGTGGCTGCAGTTCATTTTGAGCAAGGGTGAACAGTTGGCTTCATGCAAGTTACATTGGTAAATAAGAAACAATCGATATGACTGCGTTTTCTTAGGCCGTGACTAGCTGAACCGTATACATCATCATAATTTAAATGGTCAAAAATTGGCTCGGGGACATTAAAATTAAATAAGTACAAAGAGAGCTGGATTTTATACCTTTTGTACCATTTAATTATGTCCTTTTCAAAAGGATTCAGCTGATTTAGAGAGGCCTTGAACTTGTTATGATATAACACATGAGAAGTATTGCCTTTGTATAAAGGAAAATTCGTTGTATCAACGCTGGTGTTCCGATCAAATCAAAGGAGATACCAATCTCTGGGAAAGCCTGAGACGGGTATCAAAATGACTTTCCGGGTGGTCATAAGGAAAAGCAATCTTAACCTCTGGAAGAAAAGAAATGAGTTAACAGCCTCTCTACAGTTTTTATCTTTAATAAAATGCATACCTGTTTTATCTACTACTACGTTTACTACTACTACTACTACTACTACTACTACTACTACTACTACTACTACTACTACTACTACTACTACTACTACTACTACTACTACTACTACTTCTACTACCACTACTTGTGGAAAACATAGTGAGTGACAAATGACCTGATTTAAAAGCTTTGACATCGATTTGACTATTATGATTGAAATACTTGCTATTGTCCTGGGCGGTTAAAAGAACAAACATTTAACTATCTCCGTTTACAATAGTTATTGTTATCAAACGGACAGTATATATTGCGCCGCTGGTACTATGATATAATATTTAATACATTTTAATAATCTCTTAGGTTTCTTTGTCACTTGCTCTCTCACAAATATTTTGACGTTATATGTTTGCATTTGCCAGATCTGTTATATTTCCTATTGACGGACAATGTTCTATATTCATTGCTACAGTATGGAAATAGCTATTATTTGCTTCACAGTATACAAGATCAGTGTGCCTACAAATTTTAACCTGCATCATTAACAAAAACAAACAATGATGTCGTTGGAATACGCACCTGAACAACAATTATACAAAAATAAAATTACTTTTTGTCATGGAAATTCTGCACCATTTGTTTATAGTAATAATGTAAGTATAACTCCTTTTTACAGGGACAAGATATGGGCCTAATCTATACTGAAAGTTTATTTTGATATCGTGAGAAAATGTCCAAAATGCCAATTCCATAACCAGCACAATTTAATATAACAAAACCTAACTTTGTTTTTTTAAAGATAGTAATATTGAAAACAAGACACAGGTTATAAAGGTTTCAGAGTAAAAAAGAAGAAAGAAAGTTGTATTTAATATACTCGATACATAGTAGCTTGACTTTGGCTAATTTTATAGCGGGCGTTTTCACTTGACGTTTATCTATTTGCGAACAGCTCTATGTGGATGGCATGGACACAGCAATATATATCAATGAAGTAACATAGTGCAGTGAATTTTGCAAGAAACCAATTGAAGATAATCTACCTGGATTTATGTATAAGGTAAGATTTACATTTTGTTTTTTGTAAGACTTTTATGTTTATAAGTGATTTTCTCAGACACAAATCAATGTATTAAACAATGGTGGACGCACTCTCATTCGTATCTACGCATACATCAGTTGATAAGTTCGGTTTGTCTAGAATATCATTATTTTAGTCCCTATGCCATTCGTAGACTTTATCACTTATAATGAGAAATACATATACCAAGTTTGTTAAATAATTATCTTCTAAAATAATTTAGTCGATGAAAATAAACTAAAGCATTTATTTTATATTAAAGAAAAAGGTATCCCTTTTAAAAAGTAGTTTAACGATTCATGAAGAGTCATGAAACAGGAATGCCTACAAAAGCTTAATCTATAGAACAACAACTGTTTTTTGGTAAAATAAATTGTTGTTAAGGGCTGGCAGCGATGCAAATGTGGGTGGGGAAGGTCAAAAACTAAAACGTTTAAAATACCTTTTTAATCCTCCGCAACGGAGTGGGGAGGGGATTATAGGAATGCACTTCGTCCTTCTGTCAGTATGTCCGTCCGTCTGGCAGTCCGTCTGTCGGTCCGTCTGGCTGTAACATTTCGTGTCCGGGCTATAACTTACTTATGCATGGATGGATTACCATATTACTTGGTACAAATGTTGTCCTCATTGAGACGATATGACCATTACCCGGGTCCATACCTCAAAGGTCAAGGTCACAGGAGTCATTTAAAGGTCAGAGTACACATGCCCGTGTCCGCACTATAACTTAGTTATACATTGATTGATTACCATATTACTTGGTACAAATTGTCCTCATTGAGTCGATGTGCAGTGACCTTGACCCGGGTCGAAACCTCAAAGGTCAAGGTCACACAAGAAATTTAAAGATAAGAGTACACATGCTCGTGTCCGCGCTATAACTTAATTATGCATTGATGCAATACCATATTACTTGGTACAAATGCTGTACTTATTGAGACGATGTGCAGTGACCTTGACCCGGGTCCATACCTCAATGGTTAAGGTCACATAAGACGTTTAAAGGTCATAGTACACATGCTTGTGTCAGGGAATTTTACATTTAGCAGTGTAGGCATGTTAATTTCTATTGGATTTATTGACCTTATACATTTCATGTACTTTTAGCAACAAAAAACTGAACTGATCCGAGAACTCAAACCAATTGCAATTTGTGCCAGTAATCAATCATTAAGTTTTGGGTCCATATTATGACAATGCTAAATAGAGGATAAGATATCAATGCTAATGGAAAGTGTTAAACAAGTTAAGTTGCACATATTGATACTTAGCGCAATCTACCAAGCATTATTTGTATGTGCAACAAGCTTAATATAAAGAAAACAATGGACACAAAAGTGATAACATAATAATAACATGTGTTTTCTCTTCAAAAGCAGTAAAACAATGTTATGACTTCACCACAATATATATATATATATATATATCACTTTATCGAAAATACTTAAGGCTTGCTATTTCACCGATGTTATAAATCAAGGACTTATTTTCCTTCCTATTTTTAGCCAAAATAACCTTGACATTTATCTTACCTACACTACACACAATATGAAAAACTTAAACAAATATCCTTTTATAATATGTTCAAATATCCAACAATATTTAGGTTACCAATCAAACAACTTGTATTTCCTATATTCCCAGACTCGTCAATAAAAATGTTATCTAAAAACAGGACAATTCAACATTTACTAGATGCCTTTAAAGATGACATAAAAGACGTTATTGACAATCGTCATGAGACTGGAAATACAATTTTGGTCAGATTCAACGTACCAGTCAGGTTGCGAGAAAAACAAAATATTTTACTTAAAACAACGGCGGGGGATATAGCCGTCCTTTTGACTGCCTTGTTTTTTTTGTTTAGAGGAGCGATATTTTTTGGGAGTAAAACATTTATTATTGGCGACATGCTTTTAACAGATATAATATATCAAAAAGCATTCAAATTTTTGATTTACGGAAAGGTTTGTCGACATTAGTATTTAGTTTTTATGTCAAAATGCCCCAGCCTACTCTTTCAACAATATCTTGAGAGATGATATCTTGTCAAATAAGAAAGTTATTTAGAAAAAAAATGAATTTTCGCGGATGAAACTCATTTCGGGTTACGAAAATACACATATCAGTTTTTACAAATAGCTGTAGTCAATACAAAGACACAAGACATTGTTGATTGAGCAGCTCCGATAAATTTAACTCACAAACATGTTTTTTTTTGTATTATGACATTTCCAGGAAATCGGGACTGCTTTTTGACTGGAAATCTAATAAAATATTCTTTCGTAAAAATGCTCAACTCCTAAATACAGCTTTTCATGTTGCATTCGATATATGAGTCATGCTTTTGTTAAATATTGAACCTCAAAAGTAAATAGAAGTTGATTTTTTAAAACATTTAAAATTTTGATCCCTCAATCGACTGATGAATCGCTGCCGACCCTTAACATTTTTTATACATGTTTACATATGTATGCACCTATAGATCATGAATAATATACAGAAGAAAATGCAATATGCTTTATTCTTAATTCTGTAAATCTATTATTCTAAATTGCTAATGTTTGTCTAAGTAGTTTCGATCTTATAGTATATGTGTTTGTATCCATGTAGATGTGTTTTTTTGTTTTGTATTAGTCAAAATAAATACTAGGTATATATAAATCTATTTGCACAAAACAAGAGGCCCAAAAGGGCCTATGCTCTACTGGCATGGCTTTTGTGGTCATATCAATCCACAGCATGTATGTATGGGTAAAAGGCAACAGACATATAGTTTATGTTTTGTGTTTGGGTTACCTGAAAACGTAGCACGTTCAACATCTGAGCCCAGAAAGTATTGTAAGCAGATTAGTTGCATGAACTATTTTAATATGTGCCAAGTAAAAGTCATGTGACAAAAAAAAAATGCTTTCAAAACTGTACTCGTAGTAAAAATTTCTGTATTTTTAAAAGTTAATAAAAGTTGGTCAAAAAGTCAAAGTCAAGGGCATCCTAGGACAACATTGATCAATTTGAATAAACATTCACAATCAATTGTGCTGAGATGGATGTGCACAACACACAAAAAGATTTTCAAACCTTTCCAGATTTATGTTTACCAAACCTGTGAACCCTGGGTGTGGCCAGTAATGACACCAGGTGCATAACTTAAACATTCACAACCAATTTTGTTAAGATGAATGCACAAACTACAGAACTAAAAAATGGCCTTTGGGCTTTCAACAAGAACAAGGCAGAGTAACTGCAGAAGCAAAAAGCAAATTGTCTCTCAAGATCCTAGACTTTCAAATTGTCTCCCTTAACTCTAGACTTGAATTTACATGTACATGTAAACTTGGCTAAAAATAGAATTCGCTCATGCAGACCTGGCTAAAAATAGTAAGCATTTCTTTAAAACTTTCATGGCCCATAATCTAGGCATTCATGGGCAGATATGGCTGGTTTTCGAAAGGAACCAAGCTCTAATTGATATCGAGATACTGTACAAGTTTCATTGAGATACAATCAAAACTAAAGACTGTATCGTGTTCACAACCAATTGTTTACACAATAGCATTTTTTTATACTATCAAGGGCCATAATCTAGGCATGCATGGGTGGATCTGGCTGGTTTTCGAAAGGAACCCAGCTCTAATGGATATCTAGATACTGTACAAGTTTCATCGAGATACAATCAAAACAATGAAGACTGTATCGTCTTCACAAGCAATTGTTTACAGACGCACGAACGCACGACCGCACGACCGCACGGACGCACGGATGCACATACTACGTACACATTACCATCGCATAAGCTCTTCTGGCCTTTGGCCAGTAGAGCTAAAAATGAGTCGATATTGCAACGTAATCTCCTACAAGGCGTGTAGTCTGGGACGCTACTCATTTTACCGAAACGTCCAAATCCCTTCTCGCCTTATTTTTTGGTCCATCATCAGATCATGCTCAAAATGTGGTGTTGAGCAACCATTCCTATTCAGTTTGTTGCCCTATTTATTGAAATTTGAAACCATATGGCATTCATACACATGTTAAGTGAGTTCATTTGCTACGCATAGTTTGTAAAATCCCTAATATCCATAGTTGATAAATTAAGGCACTATTGGAGGAAGAAATGTCTTTTAATAAAAAAATATATCAAATAAATTTATAAAGTTAGGCTAATCACGTTTGTAAGTCACATTGGCTTACCATTCTCAATGAGCAAAACCACCAACGTCGATAACTAAAAGAATATATTACGGTAAGATATATGTGGAAAAAGTAAAAAAAAAAAAAATAGAAGGAATGGTTATTCGACAGGTTTAGGTGAATTCAATGCGTTTGAATTCGTTTATAAAATGAATTCGGCTCACATCAACTTTCAACTAACAAACTTAAGTTAAAACATGTGACGTTAGTTAATTGGAGAAAAACAACAACACATACGTGGCCATTAAATTGAGCAAAATCACAGAACCGATGAAAAACAACATTTATTTACAAAGGTGTAAAAATGATAGAAAATAAGTAGAGGACAAAAATACTTTTAAAGCATCACAAACAGGTCGAATACCACAAATCCGCATGAGTAACTACCAACGGTTCACGTTGGTAAAACAATTTGCTTCAATAAACAACAACAGGCGATGACAAAACAACACGGGCTTTCATTGCAGCGATGAAAAGGGCGAATACAATCCAAACAGAATAAATAAGTCCCAAAATTCATCTTGAGGAAACATAAGAGTGTAACACTTTTTAAACGTTATAGTCATTTGTAAGCACTTATCAATCAGTAGTACACATCTTGAGTCCGAGCAACTTATCTAACTCATCCAAAAAAACCTTGATCAAATTAGATTTAATATGAGTTTCTCTCACTCGGTTTATATTAATACATTTGTTACTACATACATAATTACTATTTATAAGCAATTATCAGTTTTGCGGACCTGGCCGATTGTCGAATATATGTTTTTGATAAGACAGCGGTCAGCAAAATCATGGGGTGCTGTATAAACTACATAATCACGATGTATTGATGCATTTAAACTTAATGATTATTACAAATGTAAACGAGGGCAGACACTTACGACATCAAGAATATCAGGATTTTGTTTATTTAAGAATATAACGTGTTTTTCCACGTGTTACGAGCTGATTTTTATTTAAATGCAATGTAAAATTAAAAGCTGCGCTCTAACAGATTGAACGTTTTGACACTTATCTTATTTTTTGTCTTGGAACGAGCAGTTTTTTACGTAAATATCTGAAAACCAGTAATAAAAGACTGATGACAGAAGATCAGATCGCAGATTTTCATATTTACTCTCCAAAATTGATGTTTTATGCATTTTCCTTAAACCGTTAGCCACAAACCATTAAATTTGGAATGGAAATATGAACATCTTCGATTTGATCTTTTGTCAGCAGTCTTTCATCACTGTTTGCAGATATTAATGCAAAAATTTGCAAATTCAAAGACAAAAAAAATAAAAAAAAGTTTGAAGAACGGTAAATCTGTGAGAGTGCAACTTTAAGACATGAAAAGAGATTAGTACAGAATACTTTCGGATGGACTTGTTGCGGAATATTAGCGCAAATTTCTTAAAACATCAAGGCTAAAGTTATTTATTTGGAGAAACATTTAATACAAACATTAAAACACAAGTGAGAACAATCACAAAACTCGATAAATATTATGCTGTGCAACAAACGTGATTAAAATTAAAATGTGTTGAAAAATATAACAATAGTTGATGAAACACCTTTATTAAAGCGCGAGCAATGTGATAAAAATCACAATCATTGAAAACATGTCGCAACTTTTCTTTGTCTAAGTTGACCAGAAGATGATAAGCACATACTAAGTCAATTTATCATTTTTCCCCGTCAGTGTTAAGCCTCGTAGTTACCACATGTGTATTAAGCATGTAAGGGAGATGTAGTATGCAATAGCACACAATTTGGAATCTATACTTTTGCAAAATTATCAATTACCTAGTGCCTCTTAATGGATATATATATGTTGTTTTGACGTCTGATATTGTCACTGTAGTTGTCATTGTTTTTATTTAACTTCATCTTATGTTTTTAGAATAGTGCTTCGTTCAGAACTCTTTTTTTAAAATAATGCTAAAAATTAACTAAAGCCTACTTAAAAATCATTGGATTGCTTCGAGGTTGTGTTTTTACTTTCAAAATATAGTCTGTGTTTAACCGCCTCATTACACATTACACATGTCGTTCTACACAAACCGCGTGCCTTTATATTATTATTAAGACTTGTGCAGCTTTTGTCTTGATGGAAATACTTTCTCGAATAATTTGAGGTTTTAACATTTTCAACCAGTAACAGAAAAATATTTTGTTTGGTCATCGGATGTTGTTGTTTTACACACTATGCGTGCAAGTTTAACATACTACAACTTTCGTGTACCTCATGTTAAGAGTTCTTTCTTGCAATCTATACTACCATCATGAAATGCACTTATGGAAGGAATTACGGAAGCATCCTTGCACTGCTTCAAGAATAATCTTAATATGAATTCCAAATCAGTTCATTATATCAACGATGTGAATTGAGTGTCACTCATGCATATTTGAAATGATAATGGACATTTGTTCTCTAGAAATACTGCTAACAACTCCAATATCCAATGTGAAAACAATAAGATTCCTATCTACACATGTGTCCTAGAGCATGGTCAAAGACATATTGCATCCACTATATCATCGAGACGATATTTACACACGTATACTATTTCATTGGTTCAACTGCTTATGATCTTCTCATGACTTAGATAAAGCTTTATTTTATCACCGATTCGACCTGTACAGCCCCCCCCCCCTCCTCCTTTTTATTTGTAATTTCTTCCTTTTAATGTATTTTCTTCCACCGATCTCAGCAAAATGACCCTAACTACTATAAACATTTGTTAATACATCTTTCAACCTATGTTGAAAAGGTGAGAATTAAAAGTCTCACAATATTGAACAGATTTCATATTTTACATCATAACAACAATTTAAAACGAATAAATTTGTAGCCGGGGTATATAAGTACGACGGGTGTCAGTCCGTTTATAAACAGAGAAAACGCCTGGAAAACATAATACAAGGTCTATAGATATATTCCAGCCTCAATACTAAAATCCATTAAAATTATTACTTTCACCAAGTAATGTAAATGCACAGTACCTGGTCAATACAAATGAAATTGAATACAGCAAAGTAAATACATGAAACAAACAAGCGTTGTGATAAAAACTATTATTTTGAAACAATGCAAAATAGTAGATATTTAAAAGTTGCCTAGTTGTGACCCAAGGACAGGACAGCAATCCCCGAGAGATAGAATAGCGGGAATGTTACGGGTGATAACGTGCATAAATTAATTCCAATATTAACCAATTCAAAGTTGTCTGACCACTACAATGCGTACACACTGACCACTCTCACACACAATCTATAACAATGTAAGCGCAATCTAATTCAAGCAGGCAATGATAAATGAACATGAATGGATTAAAATAATAGCCTGATACAACTGCATTAGGTTATGTAGGTTAAGAATAGTGTGCAAAATAAAATTAAAAGATAACATAACAACATTTGATTTTAATATAGGTCGCGCAAGGTTAAATATTTGTTTTCGAAACATGACATAACATTTGGATTTTTTTTCAAATCTACATTAATACCGAAAACTTACACGTTTGTTTCAAGGATTAAACATGTTAACAATTATATGAGCTCAAAATATGATGATGATGATGATGATGATGATGATGATGATGATGATGATGATGATGATGGTGGATGATGATGAATGATGATGATGATCACATTTTACAGTTTATTTGATCCTATTCTACACATTTTCAGATTTGACAATCATGATTGTCGAACAGGGTTAATAGGAAAACAAATCTTTCTATGATTCTCTGCTTATATTTTTTCATTATTATTATTTTTATTATATTAATTATTATATTAATTATCATTATTATCATTATTATTATTATTATTATTATTATTATTATTAAAATCCCCAGTAAATTTACATTTTACTGACCGTTCCAACAATCTTTGATAAACACACCTTGTTTTATATAATATATATGCACTGTGTTGTTTGTTTTTTTCATAATGACATGTATACTGTTTATCATAATTTATAAGTATATGCTTTGCTTAAATAAGGAAAAAAAGTTTTAAAATTAATGATTTTTATACCTACTTTATCTTTGGTAGAAATCACGTCTGAAGCAAACGCATTATTATTCTTATCACCATTATCAATAGTATTTCCTATGTTTGAGTAAAACGAATTAGAAGGAAATTAATTCCCCTTGTTTATAATGAAATAACCGCCAGGTGGCGATTGATAAGCACGAGGAATTCGTGCGAATATTAATGTAAAGGCAATCAGCTTTGGGGAACCGATCCGTTCAAATCGATTCAATTGATTGTTAAATTTTACAAGAAAATGTATATTGTGAAAGGTTTCTGTTACTATGCAGTTTTATCATATGAATGATAAATATGTTTTTCATTTTTCTTCAAAGAACATAATCATGTAATATACATTTGTATAACTTGATAAAGTACGTATATATGAATCATAAACATTATAATTTTCTATGCATCTTTGTTAAGGAGCTTATGGGTGATGAGGCCTGACATCTAGTGGTACGAGACAAATCCTGTAAATCTGGATGAAAAACGGGCAGAGGATTCTGAGTGTTCCCCAGAAGGAAGGTTTTATCCTCGGCCAGTCGACACGTCTGTAAGTTCCATTTTTGTCTGGCATGTTGTTACCAAGAAATACTCTGCTCATGTTGCTATTTCATGCTGTATGTGTAAATCGGTTTTCCAAGTGCTTCATTGAGATTTCCAAAATAATACCATTGAAAAGTATTGATTTTGGTGTTTTCTATAGGAGGTTATAGACTGGTATTCAGGGAATTATAATTATTATCGCACTAACATATTGTTTATAGCTATGTTCCGTCTTATTTTTACCGTTCAAATACGGGAATGTATAAGATGAAAACAATGTTAACATTCTTGAATAAGGTACGTATTTGAAGTAAAAATGTTCCCATGTAATATAATACGTCATTTGTTTTAAGTCATTTCTTTAATATGAATATAAATAGTTTCAAGTTACATAGTATAAAATGTCGATATTGATTGTTCGCATTGCATTGTACTAAAATAAATCTTTGACATGCATTTTGAAAACAGTATTAATTGCCATACAAAGTGAAACCTAACGAAACCAACAAACATTTTTTAAGTATTTTATTTCAATTTCTACTACATTCACATGCGTTCTGTTTCAAGTGGCTCGGGATAACATGTAACGCGTTTGTAGCATTTTATGTTCTACATATATACGTTATAGCTACAAGGCGAACACTGTTGAACATGTATTTGTCTGACAGAAAAGTTATTGTAAAGATAGCATACACGAAGTTTCAATATCGACTGTTACTGGAGAACACTATTTCATAGTGAAAGATTGATAGTGGAATAAAGATATATTGAACTTCGAAAACATGAAAGATGCGTAAAATCGTTCAGGAATGCCAGCTTTAAATATAATGCAACTATTAACATTCGCATTTTGGCATTGAAACCGTGGTATAATTCATCATAAGGAGAATCCTGTCCATTGTATGAGATAAAAGCTAGCCGTCTTCGCTGATAATGATCCTCGATATGGCCAGAGTCTAGTATCGAAATTATATTTCGTATTTCATGCAGTCCAGAGGAGTAGTAGAAAACTAGGTGGAGCAATCTTAGTAAAACTAAGATTTAGCTCCTTTTGCTGGGGAGCAATCTTAGCTTTTTGCTATCGTATATGGTCTATGGGAAATAACTCGTACAATGGAGTACATAGGTGTATACAAGAGTGATGTACCTGTGAACTATGGGTTTTTGGTTTAGTGTGTCATATGAAGATGGGGGAGGGGCGTACTTTTGTCGAGAGCCGTTACGGGTGATATGATATGGTTTAGTCATTGTTTTTTTATAAATGAAACGGTTGTTTATGTTTTGGCTTCATTGATGCCGAGTTTGATCTATCGTCAGTACTACGCGGTGTCAGTATAAACACAATATTTGGTGTATGGGAAATAACTTTTACATACCAGTACATGTGTCTTGTTTTTAGAGCATTATTTTCACTTTACTTACTCATAAGAAGAGAAACATTATATAAGCTTTTAGTTTTTTTAATTTTGTTTTTAATTTAATGCTTAGTTATACCTATTAATATGTGTGCATTATTGTGTTTTGTATATGTGCTTACATATGTTTTAAAAGGTTTGTATTTACTTAATAAAAACAGCTCAAACTAAACTTGTTTTGGTTATACAAGTGCGTGTTAGACATGACATACTTATAAAAGTATATTCGACCTACTATTAAAATAATTTAAATATTATCTGATATTTCACACGTTTTTGGAAATGACTTGTATTATAAAAATAATTTATGAAATAGCGATACTGACATTCATAATAATTGTGGGTCATGTATCATTACTAATCTGAGTTTCAAATCAGAAATATATGTAAATTATATTACTGTTTATGAAAAGCGTTATTATATCATTAAATAAAATTGTATAAATTAAACATTATATGGTATAATTTAAACATTACATTACCATGAGAATTAAACATCTTCGTTAGATATGAAAGTATTACATTTTAACATACCATCATTTTTGAAAAGTCACTATGATAACCCTTTTTTTAATTGAAAAATAAAATTGTGTTATGGTTACTGGATGTCTCACATTTATGATTTTTAACCTATATATTTTCATCAGTGTACATTTAACCTTTGTTAAGTGAGGATGGCTAACCAACATTTTTCCATCGTGTTAACACAGCTTTTAAAGTGCCAGGTGGAAAACAGCCTGCTTTGCCACAAGGTGTGTTTTTTGTTGTTGTTTTTTTACGATTTATCAACTTATTTATTATATTAGAATTAAAATATCCTTTACATTATTTTTTTTTTTTTTTTTTTTTTTAGGAAAGACAATTACTTACTAAGCTAGTTTTAGTATACCTAATATGACGATATTAAATTTGTGGGAATTTTGATATGTTTATCTTTTTTTTTTTTTATCCGATTTGGTATTTGGTGGTTTGCCTCTTTAAGTTGTAAGCTTTTTATTGTAACTTTTTTAGAATGCTGCCTTAGAAAGAGAGATTGGTTCTTTAAAAGAACAAAATGCTGTTTTACAACAGCAAGGAACAATAATTGAACAAGTAAGTTGATTTTGCTGTTATTGAACCGACTTTGTGATTATAATTTGCTTTACTGAATTATTTAACAATTTCAAGTTATTTTTATTTTACTTCATGTGTGACATTTGAAAACCCAATTTGTTATGTCAAGACAGAATTAAGCCATAATGCATTCGAATACACACACATTGATCAATTTAAATTTACAAGTAGGAAATTGTTTCACAAACCACAACCAGATTCTTAATGTTTATTGCTCTTGTTTTTCAGTTAGAAACCGTGAGATCTCAATTATTGGGGATTCAACAATATATGGAAACTGAAAGGGAAAAGGAGAGGTGGGTTTTTTAAATATTTTTATTAAGGATGATACCTTTAGAAAATATAACATCTTTTTAAATACAACAACTTAAATGAAACTTAAAAACAGTTAACAAACATTAACGTGACAATAAACTTTTGTTTTAAAAAATACCCTTTTATACCGAATAATACTGTTATTGATAGAAAATTGACAAAAATGGATGTGATTGATTTTAGAATTAATGAAAAAATATTTACATCGGTAAAGGATGTAAAATGAACATGACAATGTTATGAGGTAAAATGTTGACATGCAAAAAATATATGATGGGATATATGAGGTAGAATATATACGACATACAAACTATATGAAGTAGTATATGAGATTATATTAAAAACAGAATAGATACTAAACCGTATAAAATAAGGTTATCAAAGTAAAAATACCTATGATAATTATTTTTACATCCACAAGTATAAAATACATGAAATGTGATTTTATTGCAGTATCCAGAAGAACAAAACCCGAAATGTCTATCCGGTATGTAACAACATGTTATATTGAAAATAGAAGTTCAAAATTAGTTTTCAGTTAAAAAAAAAAAAAATTAAATGGATCATACATGAATACAAGATTAAATCAAGAGCAAGTTGGAACTAACACTGTAACTATGCATATGTATAACAACAGAAATAACACTAATGAAAAAAAAACAAAAAAAACAACAACTAACAATAGGAACAAAATAATACAACCAGTTTTGTGTTTAACGTAAATGCTTCCCATTTTAAGTGATTATCATAAAAAAAATATTAGGTGTACAATGAAGCTTTACATTTTTTTTTTTTTTTTATATATATACATTTGGGATATACACAACAAAGTGGGGAGCTTACAACATATTAAAAACAACATTAAAAGTAGACACAACACAAGTAATAAAACAGGTTAAAAATAATATGTATTTTGTAGGTGTCCGAACCATACATCATCGTCGAGCAAATAGACAACCAAACTGTGAGGGTTGAACCTAACAAAATGGAACAGCAGTAAGTGTTTTCACAAGTTCACTTTTGGAATGTGTTTAAAAGATTATTTATTGGAATGTAACAACCGTATTGTGTTATAAAATATAGGCCATAATGTTACTAGAAGAATTGATGACATTTAATTATAGCATGTACAATAATACAAAACCACCATTTTCTATATTTTTACATAGCAAAGTTATTCTACATGTATTAGTCTGTAATGATTTTAAAAAATGTTATTTTATGTGATATAGTATATAATTTTACAACATGCATGCCCACACATTAATAAATTGTATCAATGTTTTACAGTATTGAATTATTTTACAGTTAGTAAGCAGCATAAAAAACAAAAAACATCCCAGAACTAAAAAATAAGGTAATTTTGCTACATTTTCATAATTAACGTTTTAAAAAAAATAATCATGAAATGATATGATATTGTAATACACAGTAGAATTTCACTGATAAACACAACACCAGTTCTATAAGTACCAAGACACAGACAATAATATTAAATATTACCATTGATAAACTGATTTGAAATCAAATGATGTAGATTTAATATCAGATATGTTGTTAGACATTTAGATTAAATATCAGCTTTATCAGTCTGCTATTCTATTTATTATTTCGTTTTGTGATCCTGTTCATCCAATACATAATATATCAAATATTTTTATAGATATTGGTACACAAACATTTTATAGATATTGGTAGATAAAGTACAACTGATAAACACAACACCTAGATGAATCAGGATCCAGCAATTATTAAATCTAGTTACTATTGATATGTTAATTGAATGATGATGAATGATTTTAAATGATATATGGTATTAACTCATTTTTGTTTTTTTGACCTTGTTCTTTGACTTATTGTTTTTGTTTCAGTTTCAACAACGGCAGTAACTTCATCAGATGCAACCGCTGCAACTACGTTTCCTTCCTCATTAATTGACACAACAGCTACATCCTCATCAACTGTCACATTTTCAACTGTCGCAACAGCTGCAACTACGTTTCTTTCCTGATCAATTGTTTCAACAGCTACATCCTCTATAACTGACACATTTTCAATGTCATTTTCTGTTCTTGTTGAAACCGTACTATTTAGTAGGAACGAGGCGTTACCAAATTTTATTTTTTTAATTTTCCGTCTAAACAGTATTAATATTAACACCATCAAGAATACACTGGTACCAGCTGTGACTCCTGTACCGATGACTGAAAACAATAGTAATTGTATGCATTAAAAATATTGTTTTGTATTAATACATTTTGAAGAAAATAGACTGAAAGTTACAATTGTGAAAATTCAACATTATATTTAGAACTGTGTAAATTCAATATTATCTTCAGAGCTATCCATATCTTCATAAATATTATTTGTTGAAAGCCAGGTTCTGAGTTCAATTTGATCAGTTTGATTTAAAGCTTGTAAATAATCATTATCGTTTATTACAGTGTCAGTTTGTCTAAATATTGGTGGAAGGTTAATGTTATACTTGAAAAATTTCAGCTTTACATTAATGTTTGAAAAGCTATGTTTGATCCACTTACTCAGAGCTATTATTATAATGAAAAGAACAACACTACTTATATATAGTATTATATAATGAGGAAATGGGTTGTTTGTGTTGATTGGAGACATTGTGAAAGAATGAGACGGATTATGCGAATACATGTCAGTGTGTGCAATGGTTGTTGAAATGTTTTTAGCCTGTTTAGATTTTGCTGAAAGTAGAAATCATATTGTACATTAGAGGAAATAGATATAATTTATAAAGCAAAGAATATTGAAAATAATGGGAAAAAATCAAATTATAAATGAATATAACAAGTCTTGGACTCTAGAACATATAAATAAGATACAAGAAGTTATTACTATAAATTTTAAAAACATGAAATACTTACTGGCATTCAATAACACTTCATTGAAGGTCTTGTCATGTGTAGTTTGTGTAGTGCCAGCAGTGACGGTGGTAGAATTTGTACCAGTACCTACAGCGGTAGACTTTGTACCAGTACCTAAGAGATATAAAATCATTTCAATACTATATAATTTCATTATTCAACATGATTTGAGACATACAATGATGGTTTACGGTTACCGTTGAGGGTCTCATATATTCACTAAGTTTATCTTATAACCTCATTTGAAAGTTTTACAACATGACAAAAATGGAGATTTATATTTGATATTTGTAAATAGAATATATTTGTTATATTTAATAAAAGAAATAAAACATAATATCAATTACCGTGTGTAGTTTGTGTAGTGCCAGCAGTGACGGTGGTAGACTTTGTACCAGTACCTACAGCGGTAGACTTTGTACCAGTACCTACAGCGGTAGACTTTGTACCAGTACCTACAGCGGTAGACTTTGTACCAATACCTACAGCGGTAGACTTTGTACCAGTACCTAAGAGATATAAAATCATTTCAATACTATATAATTCCGTTATTCAACATGATTTGAGACATACAATGATGGTTTACGGTTACCATTGAGGGTCTCATGTATTCACTAAGTTTATCTTATAACCTCATTTGAAAGTTTTACAACATGACAAAATCGATATTTAATAAAAGAAATAAAACATAATATCAGTTACCGTGTGAAGTTTGTGTAGGTTTTGCGGTGTCAGCAGTGACTGTGGTCAACTTTGTATCAGTACCTATGAAATATAAAATCAATTGAATACTATGGAAATGGTTAATTAACTTTTTAAAATATACTGTAACATTTTTTATGGTGTGTTAATGCTGCTATGAATGATGGTTTTTCACTGAAGATTTGTTATACAACACACACACAAAAACAACAACAACAACAACAACAACAACAAAAAAACAATCAAAAACATTACTTACTGCAGCATGTTTTTTCACTGCCGACAACTTTCACACAGCCGCAAATAATGTGACTACAATTTATGATCCAATCTTGTAATTCAATTTCCGTTGAGTTCGATTTATTGTTACAAAAGTTGAATGAAGCTGTCTCTGCAAACTGTTCACTAATTATGTATCTATCGTGGTACATTGTGGGAGTATAAACTCCCGGACCCCTATACACTAAAGTACAGATATCGGAATCATCACATAATTCATCTCCAGAAAAAGCAGTAAGTTGAGCATTGATGATGACAATGCAGATACATAAAGAGGTGGGTAAAAGCCACGCCATTTTCTTTGACCTTGAACTTCTCTTTGAGTCAAATCGGTTAATATTAAAACGGGGAGGAGCACACAACAGTTTCTTGTAGACTGTGTACATTCAGAATACCTCATATGTATAGGAGGTGTATACAAATCAAATCAAATCAAATCAAATTTTATTTTTAGTCGATACAGCACAACGAGGAAACATTAGCTATGAATAGCTATTAACCGACTATATGTATATTTTAATAAGCATGTATAACACACAAAGAAATATAATAACATTAGTGAACATAATTAATTATTAAAAATTTTACATAAATAAATAAATGCGTAATAATAATTTAGCGCATTAAAAACACAGGTTCATACATAGATTAAATACATACAGTAAGGTAGTTACGTGTCATTGTTTGTTATGATAGAGAATTTACAAATATTTGTAGCTGCCGTGTTACAAACTGATAAGCCCTACGTCTGTCATGGCATATTCCAGCTTGGCTTATATCGTCGAAACGTCCCGTGCGAAGGAGGATGTGAATATGATCGTGATTAAACAGTTGGGTAACATGCGGTCTCATAATGTTTAACCCATCCAAAAAATGGAACCAATAATTCCAGTTCCTTCGCGCCCTTTGGCTATGTCTATGGTCCAAGTTAGTGGATGGGAAGTATCCAGCGGGAAGTGGGAGAGCTGCTCCACCTGACGCATAAGGTTCCAGAAACAAATTGAATATCGGCGAAGTCTGTCCGTATCTTTGCATTGAAGAAGGGATAACCGTTGGTAATGGAGCATAGGCTGGTAGATCCCAGTTAAACACGTGACGGCAAAAAGGACAACTAGTCAACCTTTTAAAGCATTTTTTGCAAACTAGACCGGTGCATTGACAAGTATTTTTAAAATAAATTTCAGCTTCTTCATAGCATATTCCACATTCTTCCATCCAAAGTTCTTGAAACATAATTGTTGATATGGAAAATACAAACAAAAACAAAAAATGTATTAAATATGAAGTAGAACCTCTCAAATATATTTTAGTATAAGCTCTCAAACTATTTTCAAAACTTTAAGTATACGTGTATGGTGCTTTTTATAGTACTTTACTTATTGACAGAAACTACTCTCATTTACATTTATTTGTTAAACATTATATTGAAGATGATACTTATCGTTGAATAATGTTAAAATTAACATGTTTAAAAAAATAATAGCTGGGTGTTTTCTTATGACATGGAAACGGTATTTTTATGAGAATCAGGTGTTTGTGTAGACTTATTGACGCCATTTACTTACATTAAAAATGTAAGTTATACCTTATCGCTGGATAATGTTTTAATTTACATTTTTTAATAATAGCAGGTGTTTTCCAATTATATAGTAATGGTAATTTTAATGGGAATCAGGTGTTTGTGTAGACTTATTGGCACCATCTACTCCCATTAAAAAATGTATGTTAGACCTTATCGCTCTCGCTTCTAAAGACGTCAGGAAGAGTTATTACATTTAAATGGTTTAATGCTTCGGTAACTGTTTGAGATCTGATAACACTTATCGTCATTAACTAGGTTGAGAAGAACATCAAAATAAAGTAATAGATAAAAAAAATAATGACATTTTTAATGATATGGGATAGATGATAGCATCTATGATTTCCATTTGAATAGTGTGATGTGTTTAAACAGCCATACAGACGATCACTATTTCATTAAAATAACAATACGTTGAATAACTTACCTATAAATTTCTTAATGGTATCGGGTATTATTACTTTAATTAATATTAGAGTTAACCATTTCATTTCCATTTGAATGGGGGGGGGGGTACAAGGCGCCAACTATTTTTAATAAAATATAAATAACTTAGATGTTGTCACTTCATTTGAATGAGGTCAGGTGTTTTGATAGATTATAGAGGCTAACTATTTCTATTAAAATGTAAATAACTTAGATGTTATCACTTCATAACTTAAAAATTTACATTTTCCTATGACAGCAGGTGTCCTTAATCATTTGAAAGCTTTAACACGCCTACTGATATGAGTAGTTGACAACGGAGGTATATATAAGTGGAGTAGATTACTCTTATCCACACATATCCACTCAAAGGTGATATACTTTTTCGTGAAATAGTTTCGTTTTTTTCTTTTTAATAAAAACTTTCGAACACCTTTAAAAAAAGGCAATGAACACACCACTGAGGATAAATTTCGGCTTTAATAAGTGCGTTTCTGCAAAGAAAAATGGGCAATATATGAATGTATACATCAATGACAACGTTTTTGAAGACGGGAAGCTGGTGAAGGAAAAATCCAAATTCCTGTGGTTAAAGTGGAAGGAAGCCATCGCCTTAAGGGATGCTATCAACACCTTGGAAGAGAAGTTGATGTGTCAGGAAGTTGGAGCAATTGAACAGCATGTGGTATGTTTTGCTTTTTAAAAAATTACTATAATACAACGCAATAAAGTATGTAATATTATGTGATTTATGTAACTTAATAAGCATTCTAAAATGATTTAAAAAAAAAAAAAAAAAAAAAAAAAACAAACCTAGACTAAGTGTATATTTTTATTTATTTTAGGAGACTGCTAACGTTGTAGGCAGTGGAATTTCTGCAGGTGGCAGAAAAAGCAAAGTATGTGCTACGACGAGTGGAAAGCGCATTAACCCGTATTAAGATGAATGTTTTAAACACGATGTTCTTATAAACAATGGATAGGTGTGGCATATGCAGCAGCGGAAGGATAACCGTCTTGAGACAATCTGGGTATATTTCTCCTGCTAGACAAGCTATAAAACTTTGTCGTTGTTTTCAATGTCGAAAATACTTTATCGCTCTTTTTACTTGTGTGGATTTAATTCATGATCAAGGACTTCTCGACGTCGTTATGTATTTACCTATTAGAAATAGACAACATGGATTTACCCTTTTTAGGGAAATAGTTAACGCTCCTATATGTGATTAAATTTTATAGCAATAAAAAACATGTGTGATGTTTTTGACACTGGAGACTGTCCGTCAAGAATTTTAATAACTTCAAATAACATGTGTTTTGAACGGTTACGGCGATATTTGGAAGAAAACTTTATATATTTTGATACAATTTTGTTTCCTAATTTTAGTAGTGGTATTTTGTTGTATTCATCTAAAGCCAGAGAAGACTGTGCTGCTATTGTTAAGACTATTTGTAAACTCGCTGCGAGCGAAGGATTTTGTGTTCATGAATATGTATTGAATGAGTGTATGCTAACTGAACCTGTTGCAAGTGAATGTGATAGCACATCCTAAATGTTTTGTACAGTTGGGTTTCATTGTTTTATTATTATTAAAGGACATCTTATGTTAAAGTGTAAAGAATGTCAGACTGGTGTGTATATTTGTAATGTATGTTTTTTTCGAGTAAAACGCGGTCATAAAATACTATCCAAAGAGTTTAAAGATGTCGCTTGGTTTCAAAAATGTTTAACCTGCCATAATCTAGAAGTATGGAAAAAAACTGATGTTTTATTACATGAGCAATAATGTCCTTTTACGTAGAAGATAACATACGATTTTGCTTGTCATGTATGAAAAGACAAAGGACCTATTTAGTAGAACAACGTTTATCTAATAAAGTCACTGCGATTAGGATATGCGCGAGTTGTAGAACTAATGTACACGATTCCTTGCTATGTTATGAGGTTCTTTAACACTAAATGTGGATGACGGGAGGCATTCAACCAATGAGAATCTAAAATAAGTTGAGAGGAGGAGCTTTACTTTCATCACGTAGTTACGACCTCAAAAGCATTTTTCATTTTTTGAGAGGAAAACGATTGAGGATGAGCACAATGAAAGTGATCAAGGATAATTTAAAGACTATCTACTGCGCTCCTTGCAAGGTGTGGATGACGGAATTTTACGTTTCTCGTCATATCAAAAGCAGATCGCATTTTACCAAAAAACATTTTGAAAAGGATGTTTCGCAAAAGAAACCTTCATCATCGAGAAAGCGCGCCAAAAGTTCCTCGCAATCTAGCGCTAATCTGAAACACAAAACACTCGAGAAAACATCGGAGCATGAACATTATATCATACAAGGCAAGTCTATGGAAAAATGTAATTCGGGACAGGACAATTTAGGATCCAACCAGTCAACAAACGTTGAAAATACTGCTGAAATAGAACATAATGAATTACAACTAACTGAGATTGAAGAACTGCCACAAAATGTGTTAGGCCTTCCCGGCATTGATGAGTATTGGAATTTTGATGACACTTTGCTTGATCAGGACGATGGTATTAATTCAACCGTGGAACAATTACCATTTGTGGTTGTAAATGAGGACAACGGACTTCCCATCAAAGTGGTCAGTGGCGTTGCGAAGTGCGTAAATCCTCACTGCAACCAAATGTCATACTATCAATGTCACCAGTGTAATCCTGCTACTTACACAGACTACCAACAGTGGTAAACGTAGTGATTTAAAACGTCAAAGATGAATGAAAGTGAAACTTATTTTTTCGGATGTAAAGTGAAATACAACCATTATACAAAGTACCTGAGTCGTTTAATCACATTTGAAACATGGCCTACACAAATGAAACAGGATAAATATGAATTAGCAAGGGCGGGGTTCTTTTACACAGGGAATTCGGATATGGTGGAATGTTTTGTTTGCGGCGTTAGAATCAGTGAATGGGAAGCTAACGATTTACCGGCAGTGGAACACGAAAAACATTTTAGTGGATGTTTCTATATGAAACTGACTGGCGTAGGAGTGAAGAAATCCAGTTTTGATAGTGTGTGTGGATGCAATGCATTTTCTTTTACGAATTTAGAGAATTAAAACACTAAAAATGAGTGAACTGTTATTACTAC
Source organism: Mya arenaria (assembly GCF_026914265.1). Classification (NCBI taxonomy): domain Eukaryota; kingdom Metazoa; phylum Mollusca; class Bivalvia; order Myida; family Myidae; genus Mya; species Mya arenaria. The sequence goes on from NC_069125.1 coordinate 80,950,812, forward strand.
AGTCTTATTTTGACTATTTCTACGCCAAAGAAATTGGTACAAAAATGTACTCTGTGTTTAAACAAAACTGTTTTGGTTGTCAACATAGTTGTTTATCTCAAAAAGACCATACTTGCTTAACCTTGAGTGACAAACGACAACTAGAACTGTATTTGGAAGACGTTCTTCACGTAGTAGATGAAGCCAGCATTTTATGGAGTTGGGAAAAGGTGTCTTTTGCCCTTGCGACGTCTCCGGAGCAAACTGAGCATTTTAAAGAGAAACTATATTCTGAAGACTGTCGCAAAACCATACGATGAAAAACAAAAATTATAAAAATGACTATTGGGTTGTTATACCTAGAAAACAGGTTCAGTTCGCATTGATTCGTTTTATCATTATTTTTTCTATTTTATTTTAATGACATATTTTGTTAACATACGTTTATAATCCTAATAATCACATTGTTTCATGTTTTATTACATGTGTAATCACTTTCAAAATATTTTGGTGTTGGTATATAATCAATAAAATGCTAAAATGAAATAGTGTGTTCTTTATGAAGAGGTCTTATCTAGTAAACACAAAGTATAAATATAAGGTGTCAAACATGCGTCATGTCATTCTTTGTGACGGATATGGAAAGCGTGGTTAAATTAGAAACGGACTCCACGGCGCAAGTTATAGGTTAGATTGTTGTTGTTTTTTCATGATTTATATATATATATATTAGAATACTTATATTACGAAGTGAAAACAAACGAATATTTTAAAACGGAATAATAATATTCGTTTAACGTTAAAGACAATTTAATAACAAAAAAAAAATCAAAAAACCACATTGACACCATTGTCATTTATAATTGTAGGTCCCAGCAATGTGGGGAAGAGTACTTTCGTCTTCCAACTTTTAAAGCACGCGGATGGGGCATTTACTAAGCCCATCAAAGCCATTTACTATTGTTATGGAGTAGATCAGCCTCTATTCGCTGAAATGAAAACGGCCATTCCGCGCATAACATTTTTTGAGGGTCTACCTACGAAAGCGGAACTCGAAACTTGGCATATGAATGAACCGGGGGAAAAAATCCTGATCCTTGACGATATGATGACACAAAGTGCCAAATCAGAAACGGTGGTTGACATATACTGTAAATACGCCCACCACTTTAAATTCTTTTGCTTTCTGATATGTCAAAATGCATTTTGCCCCGGACGAGAGTTTCGTACCATCAGTTTAAATACGCATTATTTCTTTTTATTTAAAAATAGTCGAGATGAATTGCAAATACAGACGCTAGGTAGACAGATCTTTCCGGGCAATGTAAAATATTTTATGGATGGTTACAGAAAAGCGATCGCGGAAAAGTACGGATACCTGCTGATTGATTTGTCACCTCACTCAAATTCTGAATATAAACTAAGAACAAACGTTTTACCTGGTCAGTTAATGACAGTCTTTCAACCCGAAAAATAATCAGCATGGTTTCATTAGTGAAAAGGGAAAAATACTATTTATTGTTGCTTTTGCATTCATCCAACAAACAAAAAAAAGTTTTACTAAATAGCATACAATCGTCACAGCTAAGGGCTATTGTGCAAATTGTATACAATATTATGCGCGGTTACAGCTCATTGGGAGACATCGAGAAACGGAGATTAAGCAAACGAAAATTTGTAATTCGTCAGTTTATTAGCAAAGGATTTTCCTTAAAAAAGAGAAAAGAACTGCTATTAAAGTATCACGACTTCATTCTACCTTTTATTCGCGTTATTAAAAAGGAACTGTGATCAATATGGCTCGCGCATTGGTGCTCGTACCTAAAGGTAAATACGAACAATTGTTAAATATGGTGGATAAAAGTTCTAAGCCGCTTCTTGAACAATCTGGTGGACAAGTCACGGGTGAAAGCTTACCCGATAATAGGTTGGAAACGGATGATACTAAAACAATTTCAAGAGAAAACCCATCATCGGCGGTTGAAAATAATGCCAAAGTGTCAAACAGTAACGTGTCTGCTGCGGTTAATCAACTAGATAAAGACGAAAAACCAAGATTGTTTGTGGACAAGCCATTGTCAAAAATGCCCTTTCGAACACAACTGGTTACTTCGCATTCTAAAACTGAAAGAATTAAACCCCAAAAGTCGGTTAAGCGAAAGAAGGTGTCACAAACTGGCGGTAACAAGAAAAAAGACGTCAAACAAACTGGCGGTAACAAGAAAAAAGGCGCCAAATGGATAAATTACTTGGTATAATAAGGTAACAGGCGTTGTGTTTTATTTATCGAGATAAAATACCCAGATAAAATATTTTTTTAAAAAATGACATTAAAAAAACATTATAAAAAATAATTTAAATGCAAATGAATGTTGAAAATAAAAACCATATTCTCGGCTTTTGTAGGCAAAAACATTAAATATCCATAAACAATCATTATCATAGACACTAATATATTCATGTAATGTAACTGCATTGAAATGGAAATTAGAAATGTAAAACGTTGTCATTAAAAAAGAATTTAGCATAAAACTAATTTAAAATTCAAGAATGATGAATACTTGTGAAAAGAATGTAACTTAATGGTTCACAAAAAACACATAAATTAAGGCGTTACTAAATTTTCCCACGGTGTGTTAATTTAAAATATGTAAATTTGATATTAAAATATTTCATAAATGGGAGGTTGTTAAAATATTTATGAACAAAATATGAAGACATTGATTTTATTTAGTCAGTCTTACATAAATGAAGCTGGTGAACAGTATTTCGATGGCTAGTTGGAATCATATTTTTCTTTATATTGACAGGAATTGCAGTTTTAGTTTGTCAACAAGAGAATGGATAATAAAAAAGAAACTAGTGACGATGATAATTCACATCATCAGGATCAACTAGGAAAGAAACTGAAAAAAACTCTACCGACATGTAAAATATGCGGAAAACAGTTTGAAAACATGAAATATTTGAAACAACATATGCAAAGTCACTTAATCAAACGAAAGTGTAAATTGTGCCATGCTGAGTACAAACAGTTACAAAATTTGTATAAACATTGTAAAAAAGTGCATGGAAAAGAAAAAGACAAGAAACCTAAAGTAACACATTTGGACTGTCATATATGCGGTAAAAAGTTTAAAAAACCTTTTAATCTAAAGAGACATATGACTCGTGTTCATAAAAATATTGGTAGGAAACACGTTCAAGCTGAATTTTCATGTAGGCATTGTAATAGCCAGTTCCTAAATTATGAGCAATTATTTCAACATGTGATTAAAAACCATCCTTTACAAGAGCAACGAGGAGGTCGAAGAGCATCAAAACATCGTTTAGTAGATGTTAATGAAATACCTCGCCATTCGATCGTGAATAATAGAACTGCATTTGCTCCTGATACAGTCGGGTCTAGTTTGGCTAATGGGTATACGGATATGCTTGATTCCACAAACGATCTTAACCAGAGTCAGCAAAATGATGATCCTCCAGATCTTGACAACAACGAATCGAGTGATGAGGATGAACCAGTTAATAATCAAGTGGACGAGTCGGCGTTGGGTAATAGAGTGATCAATAGATTAATACATCCCATTGGAAACGAAAGGTATGATCTTTTGACATTCTTTGGTAATAGAAGAGATCAAGTGAGATCTTTTTTGCATTCACGCGCTCGTCAACTGAGAGGCATAAAATGGAGTTTGTGTGTACAAGTGGAAATGGAACGCATAGAGGAGGGTGAGGTCACTTCAGCGCAACCATACTTTCGTAGCAATACCTACATTACTTTGTCGGTAGATGATTGGAATGAACATGATTTAAATGAGGCTATACAGAAAATGTTCGCAAGTTTGGAAGAGTTTATACGTAGAGGTTCTGGATGGTACGTCAAAAAGGTGTTGAAGCTTGAAATCCATACAGTGGGGTATAAACCCGTAAGCGGTTCCAGTTATCTTCCACTACCAAAGTCCCTGGCATACAGTAGAAGTCTGTTGAATATTGAAAACGATGATGACAAATGTTTCCTGTATTGTCTGTTGGCTTCCATGCATCATGTTACCATTCAACCGGAACAGGTAGAGCACTATCTTCCTTACAAACAAGAGATTGACATGCTTGGAATCAACTATCCAGTCAAGTTAGCGGACATAAGAAAAGTGGAACGAAGAAACGAAAATATCTCTATCAACGTATTTACTTATGAAAAGGAAACCATCGTGCCATTACGAATCACTGAACACACTAGACGTCCACATCATGTCAATTTACTGTGGTTAACAAAGGGAGACATTTCCCATTACTATTTAATAACGGACTTGAATAAGTTTTTGTCTCGTACAAAGAACAGTCACATACGAAGGCATTTCTGTCCATACTGTTTGCATGGATTTCTAAAAGAAACTTCCCTTAAAGAACATCAAAAGCTATGTGCACGAAACGGAGCACAAAGGGTGAATCTTCCAACTCCAGGAGACAATGATATTTTAAAATTCAAGGATTATGAAAAAACACTTAAAGCTCCGTTTATTGTATACGCCGATTTTGAAACTGTCAATAAAAAACTACCCACCTGCGCGTCAAATCCGAAACATTCTTCCACTACACAGAACACAAAATTAGAAGTGTGTAGTTTTGGCTACAAGGTCGTATGCGAAGATAATCGTTATACCAAACCGACTGTGGTGTATACAGGGGAAGACGCGGGGTCAAAAATGATTGAATGTCTTCTAAAAGAAGAAAAACAAATACGGGAAATACTATCACACATAAAGCCAATGGATATCAGCGAAAAAGAACGTGAAGACATCATTAGCAAGGCTAACTATTGCTGCATTTGCAAAAAAGCATTTACCTTTTACGACAGGGTGTACAATCGAATAGTTTTGCATCATAACCATTTGACCTCAGAACTTTTAGGACCAGCATGCAACGATCCGTGTAACCTGAACTGTCGTCAAGTTAAGTTTATTCCTGTGATGTTTCACAACTTGAAAAATTTTGATGCCCATATTATATGTCAAAATATTGGTAAATTTAAGTCGTATAAACTAAGCTGTATAGCGCAGACTACAGAGAAATATGTCAGTTTTTCTCTTTCACATTTGCGCTTCATAGACAGTTTCCAATTTTTACCAACATCATTGGAAACACTGGTAGACAATTTAGCTCAAGATGGTTTGGAGGCGTTTCCTCATTTGCTCTCAGAAACGAAAGACGAATCAGAAGCTCAACTCCTGCTTCGAAAAGGTGTCTATCCTTACGAATACATGGACTGTATGAGTAAATTCGATGAGGTAAAATTGCCTGCTAAAGAAGAGTTTTATTCTACGATAAAAAAAGAACATATATCTGAAGAGGATTATCAGCACGCGAAGACCGTGTTTGAAAGGTTCAACATGACATCATTACGGGAATATCAGGAACTGTATTTAAGAATGGACTGTGTTTTATTGTGTGAGGTCTTTGAGTCATTCAGAACATTGTGTTTAAAGCAGTATGAACTTGATCCGTGTCATTTCTATACATCTCCCGGTCTCTCTTGGTCCGCGTGTCTAAAAATGAGTGAAGTCCAACTAGAGTTGCTAACAGACATAGACCAAGTGCTGATGATAGAAGCGGGCATTCGTGGAGGCATATCTCAAATATCTCATCGTCATGCAAAAGCGAACAATCCCTACTTACAAGATTATGACACTTCACTGCCTACGACCTATTTACAATATCTGGATGCAAATAACCTTTATGGTTGGGCAATGAATCAACCCCTTCCGGTAGGGCAGTTTGAGTTCATGTCAGAAAGTGATATGGGATCATTCAACATCATGACCATTCCCGAGGCTGGAGACACGGGTTATATATTAGAGGTGTCGTTAGAGTATCCTAAAAACTTACATGACATACACAACTGTTTTCCTCTAGCGCCTGAGAGGCGAACGATTTCCAATGAAGAACTGTCTCCATATGCTCGAGGTCTTCTTAAAACATTACATGGATTAACGGAAGAGGATCCGTTGCCCAATAGAGGAAAAGTGGACAAATTATTGACCACATTGCAAAACAAAAACCATTATATCCTTCACTATAGAAATTTGCAGTTGTATCTGAGTTTAGGCATGAAACTGAAAGGTATTTATAAAATACTCAAGTTTAAACAAGAGACGTGGATGAAGAAGTACATTGATCATAACACAGCCATGCGACAAAAGGCTACGTCTACCTTCCAAAAGAACTTCTACAAATTAATGAACGTCTCCGTGTTTGGAAAGGTGGGTTGTATTCATATTTTTTCTCAAAATATTTCATAAACAGTTTAATAGTTGCATGATGAATTTAGTAGTTACTAAAATGTTTTATTCTAAATAGGTTAATTTATTCTATAGTATTACCTTGTCTTTAAAATTAGTAACTTTTTCTGTTAGACTATGGAAAACGTTAGACGCTACAAAGCAATCGAGATCATTCACACGAAAAAGCGATTGGACAAGGTGACAGCAAAACCCACATATAAGGACACAACCATCTTGAACGAGGACCTTGTGGCAGTGGAGCTGTACAAGTCAACGGTCAATTTAGTGAAGCCGATTTACTGTGGGATGAGCATTCTAGGTACGCACGTTACCTTCTGTCTTATATGTTGTTTTTTGAAATAAGACCTGAATATACAAAGGATGATAAGAAGGTAATTTATTATTATTATATGTTAATATGGTCTCATCCTTTTCTTTTGTGTTTTTCAGATTTGAGCAAATGTCTCATGTACGACTTTTGGTACAATTATATCAAGCAAAAGTATCCTACGGCTAAAATGCTAATGACAGACACCGATTCAATTTTCTGGCTCTCCCAAACTGACGACATCTACAGGGATATGAAATCTTCAATGTGTCATTTTGACACATCGGATTATCCCAGAGATCATTTTCTTTGGAGCAATAGCAACAAAAAGGTGTTGGGAAAAATGAAAGACGAAACAAACGGACAACCTATTTCAGAATTTGTAGGACTATGATCAAAAATGTACAGTTTTCTGTGTAACGGCAAAGAAGAAAAACGAGCCAAGGGCGTGGCTAAAGTGTCAGTCAAAAAGGAGTTAAAACACGAGCATTATAAAAACACATTGTTTAATGAAACCAGCATGATCTCATCTATGACTGCCCTAAGAAGTCATCAGCATGAACTTTATGGGGAAACCATTCAAAAACGAGCGCTTTCGGCATTTGATGACAAGCGTTATCTTACTGACAGTGTCAACAGCTACGCGTATGGACATTACAAAATCACTGCAAAAACACTAGCAAAGATGTCAATCAATGCCAGGATGAACTGCCATTTTCTATCGTACCAGCCAACGAATTTGTAATGCATTCTGCGCATGACATTGAACAATCTTTCCACCTAGACGGCTTTAAAATCACTCCTTGCAAAAAAGTGGATGTATATTAATTCAAAAATGTATGCCGTTATTTTATTGTATATTGTAAAAAAAAAAAAATATTGTTTATGTCATTAAAAACACAAGACATGTCTTTTTTTTTATTTATCAATTTAATGAGTACAATATACAAATGTCAGAGGTTTCATTTACAAACAATACAATCTAGAAGCACATGTTTGATTTTGATTATTTAATGCATTCACAAGACATAATGGATAGGCATTGGATATGGTTTTAGCAACAAAATCATCATTACAATCTACAGTAGAAACATCAAACATGTTTAAAAAGTCTTGATAAGTGTATCCCAGAAGTCTATATCGCAAAAACAAAACACAATATAGTCCGCACACACTGGAATGATCACTCTGTAATTGAAAACGATTAATCTGTAGGTGATTAGCGTTGATGCATAACCATTGCTGAAAATATAAGCTATTTTGACTTGGTACTCTGCCATAGGTGTCCAAAAAATCCACATTTCCGAGACCATCACCAAAAAATCCGCACCAGTGTTGACCATGTTTGTTATGAATGTCCGTGTTGGCAATGAACCCAAAACTGGTCTTTGGTAAACTCACTGGTAGTCTATCGGCAGGAAAAACGCCAATCACTCGTTTTGTTAACACGGGATCACAATCGATCATACATGTTAGTTGAGATGTCTCCATTACGACAAAATTATATCTCGCTCCTTGTTTACTTCGAAATAGCCAGGACCCTCGCTGTACACGATGCAGCTCATAGGCTCTGATAACGGATTCTTAAAGACGACGTCTAGTCGTACATCCCCAGATTTCATTAGTGACAAATACTCTCCGTGATGGGAGAAATCAGGCTCTAGTTCAAACACGAACAACGTAGAACCACCTATAAAGTGAGATCTATCTAACTGGTTGCCTTCATCTTGCCTCCACTTCCCGCTAGATAAAAGCAAGTTGGTGTAGGCACGTATGGTGGAGGTGCCAGAAGCACTAAAGTCCAGCTTAAGCGGGTTAGATCCGACGGGAAGACCGTCACAATACACAGTGATTTGCTGAATGGAGCAGTTCTCAAAATTAAACGGGTTAGTACCAATATTCCCGCTCACTGCCTTACTTTTCACGAACCCCACGATTAACTTGTTGGGACGTCTGCCTTGGTACATATTATCCCAACTGTACGTGGTGGAACCTGCTGCAATACTGACTGATTTCACCTCCACCTTATTGTAGGGGTAAAGAGCATTTTGCTTCTCTAGTATCTTGGAATGACCAAAAATGACAGCGGGATTCACCCGGATCTTTCTTGCGAGAATGTAAATGTCTTCAATGACCAACTGATAGGGTACCGCATCTGCCGCACACAGACAAAACTCTATCGGACTCCTATAAAGCTTGATTTTCAGGTCAACCTCGTTCAATAGAAATCTACTCATATCGAACAGATCGTGGAATATACAGCCTTGCATATCTAACGACGCGGACCCCGCTATTAATTTGTTCCTCAGAAAAAGTCCGTTGTTAGTACCATTAGGATCGACAACTCCTGCAAAACCAAAACGAAAAAAGATAACATAATGCGAGATACCGAAAAGGATATAATTTTAAAACAAAACAAATAACAGCAACGTAGTATTTATTTGTTAAGGCATCATGATATAAACAAAATTACCGGGAGAGTCTGCATCGTCCATGATAAAGCACTGTGTGGTAAGCTGGCTATCAGCAGCATCCCGCCCATACTTCAGTATAGTTGGTATGTAGGCTCTGTATGGGTTGTAGTTACACGTAATGGTGGCCTTGTTTTGAAGCGTGACTTCCACGGTAGAAAACAACGCCTGAAGAAACATATTGGTAGGAGCGACCTTATTGTCCGCCTTCTCTCCAATGGCACTTCCATCCGCCTTTGTAACTTTTACCTTCACAAATATCCTTGAATTTTTCAAATCCAAATAGTCCATGGAGTTCTGACCGCTAATTCTGAACTCAAAAGGACCATCGCTGGAGGTCTGTGATATAGGCCGGATTTCCTCATCATAAATGTTAGTTACACTCGTTTGTGTGCTCGGAAGATCAAATAAAGCCAATTCGGACACGAGTCCTTCTTTAAATTTATTTTCATTAAACACAGACATTTTTTATTATTTTATTTCAAATATGTCCTTCTGTCTTTTCTCTGGTAATTTCCTCCTTTTAGAGCTTTTCTTCTTTTTGGCGTTCTTTACTTTACCAGTCAAACGCCGTCGCTTTGCTGATGAATGACCTCTTGACGAGCTTCTCTTACGCTTGGTCCCTCGACGTTGACTGCTGGAAGATGACTGAAGCATATCTACGACACTAGCCGGATTTATATCCTGTCTTTCAAGCTCAGACTTGGCTTGAGCTGTCGTTTGTTCTGCCGGTAAGACCGCTTTTATAGGATAGGTCTTATCGTCGATCGCTTTTGAGTAGTCAACTGGTATCACTGATAAACGTCGTCCACCTCCATATTGATTTAGAGACGTTTTATCGCTACTAACACGATCAAAGAAATCCACCAACTTCTGAGGATTGGGAACGTATAATGTCATTTTGGCTCTCTTTTCACAAAAAAGGATATTGCTTCAAATGAAGAGTTAGGTGCACAGGTTCATTCAACTCTGTCGCTAAAGTGTCACCGTCTGATTTTATATAAATGAGAAATTCTCTGGCTTCGGTCTTTTTCACTGGCACATAATAGGGTGTATCCAAAATGTAATCCCAACTTCGTTTATTATTTTTCTTAAGCCGTCGTAACAACGGTTGTTCTGATCCATGCACAATGCTTTCTTTACATAAATCTGTGTAAATGTACAAAGCGTCATCAGCCGATTTCAATTTTGAATTTTCAGAAGCATAAAACTCAGTAAGCGCGACTTTCCAGTTACCATTCAAGCTCAATGGCAAATTCAAATGCACTTTAAATCGATACACTTCATTATCCGAAAAGTAAGCTTTACTTTCATCGCTTTTAATGTACACAAATCGTTCCATGGTGATTAAGTAACAGTTGCAGATATGTCTTTGATATCATCAGCATTCACCCAACTGTTAAATGTTTTAGGAAAACCTTGCCACTCCACAAAATACTGCAGTTTGTTGTTTCTTTTTCTTTTCTTCAAAGTTCGCTCAATAAACCACAAACTGTTTTCATCTTTGTTTACTTTTTGCAGTTCTGAGGTATAAAACAATCCTTCAATAGCGTCACCTTTAAGATCTTGCAGCTTGTACATAGGTATGCCTTGTTTTAAAAGTTGAACAGCGACTTTAAACACTTCGGTGGTAAATTGCTCTTGGTAGGCACGTTGAAAGGGCTTTTTGGTAAAACTTATTCTCACTAAATCGCCTTTTCTAAATAAAATCATGGGCTTAGTCGGCTGTCGCTTCGGAGATTTCTTCAAGTACATACGAGCCCAAACATCCGCTTCGTTGTCTTTGTTCACTTCGTTAGGAGCTAACCCCTTAAGACCTCTATGTGGCGTTGCGTTGTAGCTAGCCACGACATTTTGCAAATCATAAATGTATCGGTAGGTTCTTTTATGTCTCATCATCCTGTATAATTTCTCTTTCAACGTCCGTTGAACTCGTTCCACAAAATTACTTTTGGGTGGGTTATTGGTTGTAAAAAAGTACACATTGATGTCTTTCATGTACTTTTTAAACCATCGGTTGGCAAATTCACTCCCTTTGTCAGCTCTCACTTTTTGTATTTTGATTGGTGCTATGTTATCCATAATGTCTTTCATCGCGCCTAACACTTCTTTTGCCGTTTTGGTTTTTAAGGGTAGAACCCACAGTTTTCTGGATAATATATCGATCGCGCAAAGCAAAAATCGAACGCCGTCATTCTCATCTGCTAGGTTAGCCATTGACAAAAGATCTACATCCAGCTGTTCACCGATGCTAGTCACCCTCACATTGGCTGTCTTAAATTTGTGTCTTCTAGGTTTCTTAAGTGAGTAGGCATCCTGGCTACCTAACCACTGTTTAATGTAAGATAATGTAAATTCTCCAGGGTATTTTTTGGCAATCACACGAAACAATTTCTGTGGACCAGCATAAGCAGCTGGGTTTTTTTCATCAAAGTAAAAATTTTCTAAAATATTATTTTTTTCATCAGTATCCATCATATAACCAATGCTTAACAGTATTAGTAACTAATGGTAGATCAAACTCGGCATCAATGAAGCCAAAACATAAACAACCGTTTCATTTATAAAAAAAACAATGACTAAACCATATCATATCACCCGTAACGGCTCTCGACAAAAGTACGCCCCTCCCCCATCTTCATATGACACACTAAACCAAAAACCCATAGTTCACAGGTACATCACTCTTGTATACACCTATGTACTCCATTGTACGAGTTATTTCCCATAGACCATATACGATAGCAAAAAGCTAAGATTGCTCCCCAGCAAAAGGAGCTAAATCTTAGTTTTACTAAGATTGCTCCACCTAGTTTTCTACTACTCAGAGGATAATAAGACATCAGTTCGGTTGGTATTTTTAAAGCTCAACTCTTATTTTCCGCAAGACGATTGATTTCTAGATACAAACTAAACAATAGCTAATTGCATTTGACCCCTTTGAACGCTTTGTTTAAGCCTTCTCATGATAGCAAAAAGGGTCGAAACAAAATATGAATTGTTTCAAAAGTATGTTCAATTATTATTTAGTATTTGGTTAAATTGAAAGCAAAAAAGAGTATTTTAATGTTATCAATTATAACAAAAAATGGAAAACATATATATTAGTTTATGTTTTGAATTGAAACATTACTCTGTTGTTCAAGTTTTATCTTAGACTATTTACAACGCTGCAGCTAATATTGATGTTTAAATACAATCGAAACGAAGTCCAATATGGGACATACACATTTTACATTAAGAAATAGATTGTCTTATGTGGACACACATTAATACGCTTATACAAAAATAGAGTAAGACAAATATTGACTAGATCAGCATTCCATATACCCTTTAATTTCTGATGCCTTCATGGAACACATCTGTGCATGTAAACTTACTCAGTTCTAACCAGAAATATGTCAAAAATAAGCCGTATCACATTCCGAAATAGCTAATTGTATGATTTGTAAGACATCGACCGAACACAGTGATAACAAAGATCTATTATTTCATTAGTGTAACACCAAAATAATAAACTACTTCAGCTCATTTGTAAGAGTGTTACAGTATTAACATTCAAAGTTGTCATACAGTGAATAAGAGGTTGCGATAAAATACTGCTTATGAATATATATGCAAAAAACTACATAAACATGCTCAGTAGCAAAAAGTTTAAACATAAACCCGGTTTAGTGGCAATGGGCAACGTCAAAGACATAGACAAGAAACATAGAACAGCACACAACTCTACAAACAGCACAGTGCATAAATAATATATATATATATATATATATATATATATATATATATATATATATATATATATATATATATATATATATATATATATATATAAATAATTGGTATGTTTATCAAGAATTGTTAGGTACCGCCTTGGAACGGTCAGTAAAATGTAAATTTACTGGGGGTTTAAACCAGTTTATGTGCACAAACCACACTCTTATCCCAACAATTCTTAAGGGTTAGGGTTAGGTATATCGAATGAATGTTATCTGTAAACACAGGATTATCTAAACTTAGAATACCATCAATATATCTAAACGTGCTATTGAATTTATCAACAAGAGCTAGATCTCCAGACTTAAATAATTTTAACATATATTCACTTTCATAGCAGTATAATAAGAGGTCTGCAAGTAAAGGTGCATAATTGGCTCCCATTGGAATTCCAATAGTTTGCTTATATAAACATTTACCAAATTTAAGAAAAGAATTATTGAGTACAAAATTTAAAACTTCAATGACATCTGTGTATGTCCAATAGATATGTTTATCTGAGCGATCATTAGTAAAAAAAAGCCTTTTTAACATTAACTGCCATGTAAGTAGTTTTCTCCCTCGCAAAAGTTTTTTCGATAAGAGGAGTCAATTTGTTTGTCAATAAAGCGCGCCCACATCATTAATTAATAAGAAAGAAATGCACCACAATTACCCCACTGTTGGTTCGTTCATATTTTTGTTCCTATTATAGTATTAACAACCCCTACCCCGTTCAATTTTCTACTAGGAAAACGCACACTAGGGTAGAATTACTGACACGGCTTTGTTAATTTAAATTTGAGAGTTTTGAAACGAGTTTAGACAGGCATCGGCAAGCTGTAATTATGTTCTTATTAAACATTCCTGTTGCTTCAGCGACGCGTAGTTGTATTTATTTTATGATATAATAAATGTGAAGTGTTTCCTGTCCACAATTGAAAATCAGTTTGTATATATAACCAATTATATTATGAAGCAATTACAGCCCGGGATGTCGCAGGTGCTCCTTTCAAATGTCCATTGATAACAATCTTTGCGGATAGCCGAAACCGGTTATCTTAATGTAGATTTGCTTTCAGGGTATCCACAAAGAAAATTAACTTCACGTCTTGTTAAACAGAAATAAACAAACAGCCATCAGTAGTTGGTTATTCATTCACTACCACTACAACATTTAGTGCTATTACTTGATCAACTGGTCTGCATGGCTCTGACCGAATCAATATTGAATTCGACAATAATGAAAAAAACGATATGTTTTCAATATATAAATGGCTTGATTAACAAATATTTATAGAAGAGTATTACAAACATTATTTTTGACTCTGACTAATAAAAAACATGTCGCTCATAAAGAATGAATTAAAAAATAGCAATAAAATGTTTCGTGTTGTTAGAAATAGATTTCAGAAAAATATACCAATTTAATCTTATTTAATGAGAGCACTTGACGTTTTCGTCTAACGGTCGAAATGATAATGATGCGATATACATATTTTATTTGGTTGCCGTTTATCATCTGTAATAATTATGTGTAAAAGACAAAGCCAATTTCGATAAAGTGCGTGCTTTAATTTACAACTGTTATTTTAATTAAACTCCTTGAGCATTATATATGTGTCTGAATTGTTCAAATAAATCAAGTTAAAAGCAAAACGTACGATCTGCATTTTTTATACATGTTGTTATCTAAACGTCGTCATCAGGTGAATATCTATTTACTTTTGTTGCGATTTCATATAAAGTTACTTTCATGCATTTATAGGCAAATAATCTTTTTAACGCGCTTAGATAAATATTTTTGTTTTGCACTTCATTCGTTTTAATTAAAGCGTGTCTCATTTAAGAGAGTGCGTTTAATTATAATATGCTGTAATGAATTAGCCACAACATCGATCCGGTAATAGTTTAGTTTATTCCTTTATAAGTGCATGAAAAATAAGATAAGCTTGGCCAAATAAAGTGGTCACAAGGTAATTTATTTAAATCATACGTTGTAAGCTATTCGAATTGGAGGAAATGACATTCTTGTTATTGTCAACGGATGTGAAAAGAACCAACCTGTACCCATCTCTTTTTTCAACAGTGATCGTTATCAAACAGAATTTTAATATCTCGCCGCGGGAACTTTGACATAACAAAACATATTTAACTAAAATGAACGGGATTTTGTTGTGCCTCCCTATTTCAGAGATCGTTATTTACGTTATTCATTTGCATTTGCAAGATCTTTTCTATTTTCTACAATACATAGGAAATATATATTTAGCATCTAAAGACAGCCAAATTGTTTCAGAAAAATTAGCATATCCTATATATCTATCCTGAATAAGGTATTCAGTTATGATTAGCAAACACTTTTTGAACTGCCGTTCTGCATAAATAACTATTCTAATATTCAAATACCCCTATGTCTGCATTCACAGACTTAAAACGTAATAAAGATGTTTAAAGTTATTGTTTTATAATATTATCTTGAAACATATATTCGCAAAATTAAAACATGTCCTTTGTATCAGGATGATATAGTTTTAAATGAAGTCTTGTTTTACATCTTCCTATATAAACATATCTATACACGTTTAAGTAGTGAGCCATAAAACAAAATTCCTAGATTGTGAAATACGCTATTATCGTTTTATTACATTATACTAATGAGGACTTCAAACCATTCGATACAATAACGCTACAACAACCGTTCCTCTTTACGTTGAACGATTCTTGTATGTTCTTTAAATGCAGTTTTATCTGATTCATTGTATAATTAGACCATTATAAGTAAACAAAAGATGTATTAAATTTACTTTTCTCCGTCTATTTATACACATGTTTTCTGCATGGCTATTTCCATAATAAATTGGTTGTATTCATTGATACTGAATGCACAGCTCAGTTTTAATCTTATACAAGACTAATTCGCTTTATAATTCCAACCTGCATCATTTAAATCAAATGAATTGTCGCCAGAAATGGAAATGACTTACTAATAGTTTATGCCATTGAAACTTAACTAAAATGAGACATGGCCCAGAGTCTGTTTTGATCTATAGTAAAAACGTTTTATAATGAAATAAAGATGATAAAGCAATTTGAAAAATTGAAATAAAGAATGCTGTAAATAGTGTAGTAAAGGAGGTATTCATGCTTTTATGCAATAATTCATCAACACACTATTCCATCATAGATAAAAGCTGTTTCTTTTGCTTAATATAACATTGTTTAACAGGATGCAAACTTTAGTGTTCTTTTTCACACATAATACGAGAAATCAATACATTCATTATTATTATAAATTGCGTTTGTTGCAGGAAACATAAACACTTATTACATATATCAAGTGGCTGTTTATGAATTTTTTCCAACTCGTTAGGTCAAAATGAAGATGTAGTATCCTTTTTGAAAACAATATTTTGCTCCATGCCTTTGTAACATAATGTCATCCTTTTTGCATATAAGAATTTTATATAAAAAACTACAGAAACCAGTTATAAGTATATTGGTCCAAGACATATATGGACTTGCGCCTTTGTACCGTTTACAATAAACATGCAGCTTCATGACTTACAATGATGCAGTATATTTCTAGACGATCAACCTACTCTTGTACAGCTGACCTTTCACAGGCAAATGCACTAGTGTTACATTTTCATCGATTTAGATCATATGTTTCCCCTATTTCATAATTTCAATTTTAAATTTCTCTTTTGCGATTCCCATCGGTTTGATTAAATGTCCACCCAATGTACTTTGTGACTTGTTCAGTTCGATATTGGGCTCAACATTTTTAACGTTTTACTAATACTACTACATAACATATAGCACGACTGTCCACTCATAAAGGTACGTTATATCAAAATGCTTAGTACAAATATGTAATCCAGAATGCCTTCTCTACATTTAAGATCTCGAATGCTGCTTCAGATTGTATTAATTCTGAGTGATGCACATACACAATATATAGTATACTTTTCGAACAGTCCAATACCTGCACTCAGAGAGGACAATTTCATAGACAAGTTCAAACATTAAATATTTTCTGCTGTACTGGAAATTTCCTGTCTGCAGGCCTGATGTTAAAGGGATTCATTGCAATATTAATGGTGGTGAACTTCAAAATAAGTGAATGATCTCGGAGGAAACATGACACACCTTTTCCATTGTATAAATCAATTGTGTTTGAAATGGATTTGAAATGCTAAACATGTGTTGTTGTCTTATCTGAAGCGTTGCCTATTTGCTTTGAAACCTAAATTAAAATATATTAGAAGTATTTAAACAAAATGGATCAAAATGCTTTGTTCAAAAAGTGTTATTTTAGGAAAAATGTATTGCATTTCACAATATCTGTGAAATTATCTCTATTAAACGCATTTTTCCTGTCCGGTTGAGCAAAATATGCAAAGCTATGTATAAATGCATTATTTGATGCTTGAAATGCCATTTGAGCCATGTGCATGTAAACATTCTCGAAAATGCATGCGCACAAGAGCTTGGATGACAGACACTGAAACTAGAAAACCTGACACAGACTATCAGATAGAACAAGTGCTGGATGTATTCATGTATCAATGACTGAACGAAAGTGTATTTTATAAAAATGCAATGACGGGTTTACTTTAAGATATTCAAACAATACCACTCGTATAATCATCGCTCGAATCATTTTCAACTGGATGAACTTTAGTTTTTCTGAGTTGTTTGGTGTTAAAGATCTTTCTATTCGTTAATTTATTTGCAAGGTATTTTTACGACAACTTTAATGGCGTCCTTTTCCATATGCCGGACTCTTCATCAATGCGTGCCTTTGTTTGCTTTAATGGCATATTATTCTCGCTTCGTAATATCTTTATGTGTTCATTTCTGTGACTTTACGAAGTTTAAAGATATGTCTTGCAAAATTTATTTTTGTCATTATATGGTCATCACACACAATTAATAAATATGATTGATACTGATCGGCTGAAGACTAGTTATTTGAATTAATATCAAGTTAAGGATATTGATACAAAATTTCAAAAGATTCAGATAGCTCTGACTGATGTAACAATGCAGTGGTTTGGTCATTATCGCATACTAACGTGTACCATTGTAGAGCATATAATTGATGTTGTCACACGTTTGGTTTGCTCTGTTTTGAAGAACTGTTACGATATTCGACTCAACCGTAAAACCCCCCAAAAGATGCTGTTGTCTTGATTAAAAGAATGTTAATAATTCAGAGTTTACTTTAAAACCATTATCTGAGGTAATGATATGATGAACATGGTTTTCCATGTCAAAAACTGTTTCTTCCTTGTGAATATAATACTTATTTTATACTATTTGTTTATTTAACTAAGGAAAAAAAATCTAAAATGTATATATTTTCCCTTATGAATCTTGCTAAATTGATGTGATTTATATTGATTTCAATAATTTAATTCAGTTTTCAAGTTTTATGTTTAAACTCGCGGATACTGAGCTTGTTTCTGTAGTTTTTCATAAAAATATTCAATTCTGAAAATTAGTTTGAGATTAACGTTACTAATATCATAGACATTTCGCAGTAAGTTTTATTTTTTAAAGTAGTTATGGGCTGCTTTTGTCTTAAAGTGACAAATATTCATAACTATTTTGTGTATGAAATTATAAAGTATCTTTAAAATAGTGGAAAAGCAAAATAAACCATTCTGAAAAAATAAAATGTCATATAGAACAGTTTCGTAGTGAACCGAGATTTTAATTTCGTCAATTTTGACCGCGAAGCTGTTCTAAGTAACATATATTTATAAAAGCATATTTTCAAAAGGCATTTGTTAAAGTTTGAGTCAAACACCTTTTTAAACAGATTTTATCCACAGCAATCAATAACTTCCTTGACAATCATTGACTTTAGTATAAGTCGAATTCCATTTCAACCCTGGGAACAACCAACATGCCTCGACTTTCCTAGAAGAAAACAATACCTACCATCACATTACTAGCCATCCATTTATTTTAAGCAAGCAGCAATCTTGATAAGCAATGTATTGTTGGTCATATTAAAGTGAAACTGCCGCGACAAACAACATTTTATTATTAAAATCGAACTTCGCGGCATTGAACGTTCAACAAACGTCAAATCATTCAAGATTGAATACATTCCCCGTATAAAAGACCACATGTTTTCAACATTAACATCGTGACCATGTGTTTTCCATCGCTTTAAAAACCTGAACAATATGTGACGAACTTTCTTAAGAGATATGAATTATATTTTGACAGATTCATTGAAAATATGTTGTCAATATTTTGTTGTTGTTTTAATTATAAAAAGTCTCTATAAGTCTATACAAAACACTGTTTATTATGAGACATGTAGATTGGAACTGTTTTCGTATTGGATCGTCGTAATTCATTTCCATTTCATTTATTTCAATTTATCCTCCGCAAGGGAGATTCGAACACAATGTTATATATATGAGCAAGTTTAAATATGTGAGTAAAAAAGTTATTTCATGCACGAAGTAGCATAAGAGTAATAAATACAAGTATACAATGAGTTCAAGTCAAACACAATATAATTGGCAAAGTAACGGCAATTGTTTGACCATACAATATAAATATAAATATCTAACGCAATATATGCACAAATGCCACTGGTTCAGTATTATTTAAACTCTATCGAAGGTATGGTATACATTGAACGCATATTGTACATAACTTCGCTTGCATAACAGCAATTAATTACAATCTTCATTTTGTATGTACTTGCTCCCTAAAGAAAAATCTCTGAAAATAGTCGAACCTTGTTTAGCTAAGTCGAATCCGACATGTTGACCAAATACCATGTTTAAATCACAATAAAAACCTTCGCGTACAGCTGCTGTAAACGGACAAGCAAAATGATATTCTCGGTTTTGTCAAATAACACGCGTTTGCAAATTTAACATACGGAGTGCTGTAAAGAGGGCTTGTCTAGCCACAAGTTTGCAACAAAGTGCGCAAGTTTAAGTCCGAGCGATTATTTGCGGACTGCCACACAACACAGGGCTTAATTTCTTTATGGAGATTTTTGAATAGTAAAAAATCCCTGTCACTAATAAGTATTTCGCGCCATAGAGTTAGTTCTTTCTGTTTTGAATAGAGCTCGACTTCGAACGAGCTATGTAATGCAATATGAACTCGTTTAGGCTATCTTATAAGCGATATGTGTTTACCAAAGCGCATATGTCATGTATAAAGTCAAGCATTGAATTTACTTGTTCGGCGATTAAGAAATGTAAACTATTTCCTTATAAAAGGTTGTCGCGTTAAACTTTCGGAAGGGAACGTCATTATTTTTTGCATAAAAGATAATTTGCGGATCTCGACTAAGCTTATAAGACGATATAGTCCCACCATTGACCCACTATTGACACACACACATGTCGGAACGAGTGTATTTATTAAAGTATTGAATCATTTTGACAACAAAATGATAAGTAATATTGACAATATCGAGATCTGATGACTTGAGGTTATGCCACAATTCGCTTCCATACAAAATAGTTGTGATTATGATTTGTTTATATATGCTTGTGACAGTTAACGGCTAAGACCTTCGCCATGTAGTCAATAACATTTCATAGCATGGAATGGATTTTTGCCCTTTGCCCAATAATTCCTACTTGACAAGAATGTAAGCTTAAGACTAATGATTGCGTTACATTTAACATTGAAATCTCAACGTCTGCATTACCTTGGGACCAACCATAATTCACAGACGTTTCAACGTGGAGGAATGCCTAGCCAAAGGTGATGTGCCTTCTTGGATCAGTTATAAAGGTATGGTTATAGCCTTTGTTAAATATTCTCTGTTATATTCCTATTTCCCTTTCATTTACACCAGACCTCATATATAGCACTAGTTACAGGTTTGTCAACTAAATGCTTTGTAACATTGTTTATCGCAAAATAATTAATTATATGGGTCATTGTCATAACAATGGTCGTGTAGTTCACATATATTATCAAGGTAATAAACTGGTTGCCCACTATCCAATGGATTGCCTGGTATTCAGTACTTGGGAGTTGTATCCTTTTTGTGGAAGAAATGGCAACGTCGCCAAATGAATGTCTATTTTAGATTTGTATCATTACCTATATGACTGTATTTGTCATTCATACTAATCAAACTATGTTCAAGTTATTCCACAAAAAGCATATGCCGACTTTACCATCAATCTAGTATGTTTAGTAAATACACACTTAGGAATAAATGATTGGATAACCCTTTTCTCTTCAAAACATTTTTGTAATGTGTTTGCTGTTGATCCCCCGGTAATTGCCCACAACCTTAGTAGTTCATCTATAATTGATCCTATAATTATTTTGCGAAAGTCAATTTATTCATCAGGATAGTTGTATTTGTTTTGTACAGCATACACCTTTCATTATACATGCCTTTTACTTATTGTCTGTGGTTCCATCTAGGCGAGATAACTAAACAAATCGGTGTATACTTTTGAGCCAGAAATCTGTGTATCTAATCTTTATTTACTTAAATCAATTAAATTAGAATCAACTCTTTCATTTAATACAACGGTGTCATTGTTTGCTTAGCAATTCATTCTTTTCGATAATTCGATGAAATAGTCCAGCAGAACACGGAGTAAACCGTGCATTGGCGTCTATACACAATGTTTTTGCATTTTCTAAATGGCAGGACTGTACCATAACATAATCTAAATGATGCCACTCTGGCATCGGTGGGCAACTTTCGGAATTCAAGATGGCGTCCAAGATGGCCGCCAACGGACAATTTGTACACGGAGTGAACAGTGCATTGGCTCTATACATACTGTTTTTTGCATTTTCTTAATGGCATGAATGTACCATAGCAGAATCTAAATGATGACACTCTTGCATCGGTGGGCAACTTTCGGAATTCAAGATGGCGTCCAAGATGGCCGCCACAGATAGTTTATACCCGGAATGAACCGTGCATTTGGCGTCCATAAAATGTTTTTGCATTTTCTTAATGGCATGGCTGTACCACAACAGTTTCTGAATGATGCAACTCTGGAGCGATATGTTCATTGAAACGACCTTTATGAGGTATGGGCATGTCGCCGGTGAAATAATAGGAATCACACTCAAGCCTGAAACTCTAAATATGCATATATGTAGTCAAAAGGTACATAACATTAATTTACTTTGTGGTGGAAAACGGGCATAAAACACATGGAAACATAAGGAAGAGATGGAAATCAGGATATAAACCGAAAGAAAAAAGACCGCACATCTATCCAGACCAAGATCAATCAATGGACTCATCCATCATCCACAAGAGCTGGTACATGTTGTTACCGGAAAGATTGCTCCACCTGTAGTAAATGTACACGATGTCATCGCAATCGTTACGAAGGAAATGAAAGACTTTGAAAACGGATGGCCAGAATCATTCCACGAAGTCATTCAGCGATCAGTTACAACACAAGCTGCATCAAAGAAGTCACTTAAGATAGGTGAGTTGAGATCATTTGACATAGAGTTGATCTATATCAGAGGCATTGGTCTGCAAGCGTGACACGGGAAATTGACTTGAAATATGTGTTATCGTATTTATTGTCGCCTGTTCCCACCTCTTTGTTAACTGCATCAGGTGATCTCAGAATTTTCAAATCAAAGTCACAATTGTATAAGATTTTACAGGTAGAAACCTCTGCAAGACAATCATCAAAGCAGATAGAGATTGTAATAATTGACGGCTCTGCATGTATATATATATAATTCGTTGGCCCACAAATGGAACGGTTATGGGTCACATTTTCCAATTTAGGAGATATATTGAAAGGAAACTGGCCGACTTCAATGTATACCTTGTATTTGACAGATACCGACCATACTGTGTCAAAAACAAGAAACAGTTGATTTCTCTCATATGTGACGATTTGTCGACAAATGTAACATTCCAAGATACGCGCTCAAAACACAAATTCGTTATAACTTGGGAAGATGATGTACCACTCGATGCTAAAGAGCGTGTAACGATAAGACGGGAAGACATGCGAACAACACATGAAGGGGCGGACAATATCCTTGTTCAACAAATGGTTGTATATGCATAATTTCTGACGACACTTATGTGTTTGTTCTGGCCGTTTATCATTTTTATCACAAATACAATGCTGTGCAGTTATTGACATCAACGCGACTGTTGAGGCTAACAAAGATATAATACTGGATTTACCAGCAGCTCATGCAATATCCGGTTGTGACACAGTGGCGTGTTGTCATGGAATCGGAAAGGGTACAGCTGTAAAGGTTCTAAAATTTCATTAATAAACACTTGAGTCTATTGGAAATTTGACTCTAGACGTCATCGTCAGGGAATCGACGTCCTTTGTTGCTGCTTGTTACGGGCTCGACGGAATAAATGCAATGTAAGACGTGAGAATTGCTGCATGGGCCAACAAGGATAAAAGTCTCCAGCATCAGCACCAAAGCTTTAGTCACTTCCCCACACAACTGAACCATTCATTGATAATGCAAAACGAGCGCATAAGTGATAAGTGAAACTGATAAGGTGTTCATGGGAAAGCCAAATGCCGTGCTTTAGTATGCGATGCCGTTTTAATAACTCTCGACTGTCAGGCAATGTCTTCTGTGCTTGTCGTTGAAAAGATGTGTACTGTAACGTACAGATCAATTAGGAAGTCAATGCATAAGCTTGCTTATATGTTATTAAACTAGACCGATGACACACTGAAATCAAAACGTGTCAAAAGAAACAAATGTTTCCTATAGAGTTCTTTCATATATCATTTTTAGTCTCTTTTTGTGGTGTTATTTGTATTGAGTACACTAAATACATCTTAAAATCGTTTTTATCTCTTTGATATCTGTCAATATGTTCACCACAATGTTTATTTATCGTAAAAAGAATTAGAATAAAGTAGACGTGGTAACATAAGTTTCATTACATAATCATTTATTACATGGACCTCTGCTAAAATTTGCAAATGTATAATCATAACGTTATTCTTTTCAGTTATTTTGCCATGGAATGGTTTTATATTTTCATTACGATGCATATCAGTCGTCAAAAAAAAACACTTAAATTAAGTGGATGTGGTAACGTATGTTACATTTCATTGTAACCATGCATTTCATTGGTTGCTAAGTTATAATTATGCAGTAAAGGTTTGTCACTCGGAAGTTTTATAGTTTAAACACGATTATTATGGAACCCAAAATAAGAAAATGTGAATGAGTTGAGTAGACATTGTAACGTACATTACGTAAATGAGATAGCCATCTGCTCAAACTTGCAAATGTATTATAATTGTAGTTTTGCTAGCACGTAGTTATTTTACCAATCACAAACCTATATAACACGATACGCATGTACTTCATATGATTCTCCTTTCTAATAATACAATCGTTTTACTACTTTGGTAACTAATTTTTTTATTATAGAGTGACAATTTGATGTTTTTTTCATGAGCACATACCGTCTTAAACCAGTACATGTACACAGAAGATTGTTATTGCTGCGAGGTAATCATTTGTTTTATTAACATGAATCTTTATAAAGAAATATAGTAATTGTATGTGATTAATTTCCTTTTTCGGCAGCCATGTTGGCGGACATCTTGATTTAGCGAGTTGCCCAAAGATGCCAGCGAGGCATCACTCGGAGTCGTTACCTATAAGGTCTAACCTACACAAAAATGCAAAAACATTTTGTGTATACGCGGTTGCATGGTTAAGTTGAATTTTGGCTTTAATCTGCCGGATTAAAACGTTTGGTATTCGAATGTCAAAATCGGCATTCGAATATTCGATGATTTGTTGTTGAATAAATATATACCAATGAACCTTTTGCCTGCAACCCGGTTGTTGTGATTAAAGTTCGTTTGTCATATCGGCGGGTACTATAAGAAGTCCCCGTAATTTTACAATAACTCGCCATAAGACAAGTGACATAAAACACCTTTCTTTTCGGTTATATTGCCAATTATGGAATAAACTTATTCTCGAGTTGGGTTTTTTTCCATAGTTTTTTTTAGTAGAAGTCAATCCCAGACCGAGGCTCCTCGTCCTACGGAAAGACCCTTCTTTGGCGTATAACGCCATTTGACCAGAAGTCTGTCTAAGTTCACGTTGTCTACAAATATGACGACACATGAATATAAACGAAAAGGTTTAGCTTTTTACTTTGATCAAAATGTATTACATTTTGTCTTTTTGAAATGAGGAATATCAGAGGCTCATTTGGTGAAATTCTGGGTCCGCCGCGCGTAGTGGCTACGACAAATTAAAGTTAAAATTACTTTAGCTAATACTATAATAATTTACTACAACTTTAAAAGATCTTTTTTGGTAATCGAATATTCGAATATCCGTTCGAAAGAATTACCGAATATTCGAATATCAATTTTGCCATTCGTTTGTATTCCTATAGTAAACTGAATATCTAAAATATGTGTACGTGTTACTCTTAAGTCGTCATTCTTTTGATGGGTTGATTGAGTTTAATTCTTTGTCATAGTATGTCTTGGTAAAAATTACCTCATTGTAGCTTCTTAAAAAAATAACAAAAGTAGCCACAAAGTACTCCCGGCATTCCGTAACATTTAATAGGCTGTATTTGAGGGGAAGCATGTACTTTGTTAGATGGATGTAATTCAAACGTATCAAAATAAAGTCAGAAAGTATGCAACATTATAGTGTGAATTCCCAGTATTGTTATATGAGAGCATGCATTTATTTTTATCTAAAATATTGTCCATATAATCAATATTTTTTATAACTTTATCTTAACTGTATACACACTGACAATTCTTAATTCCTTACTGCGTTACACATAACATAGTGTATAAGTTAGATATTGGAATAGTTTTTAGATAAAAAGGTTATCCGGGAACTTATTCAAGTGTTTTATGTGCGAATCTACTTTTAAATATCGACCAATATGCTCTTGCAATCCTAGAACACGATCCACTTGAATCCTTTACCGAATATATTGGTGCTGGTATACGTGCCGCTTATGCCCAAAAATGTTACAGAAAAGACCTTCATATTGCTTTTGAAAAAATGTTGATCTAGGTGGAAGGTTACCATTTGATTTAGTAAAGGAGCTTGTCCCTTTGTGAGATATGGAGCAGCATTTGTCAAAATGTATGTTGTTTTTTTTCTATTTTTTATCTATAGTAACATTGTCTACCATACTCGACTTAAATAGTTTACCAATTCCAGTGCTTGCTTAACAACTTACTATATCCGTAGCTACTGGAGCTAAGAATTTTGACGCAAAATTTATGCGAAAGCTAAAGAAAAAAGCTCAGTAGCAAAACGTTTAAACATAAACCCGGTTTAATGGCACTGGGTAAACGCCAAAGACAAAGAACATAAAATCATAAACAAAAAACAGCAGACCTTGCCGCTATTTGAAGCACTCAAGTTACATGTGTACCACAGTTGCGTTTCCTTTGGATGTGTATATTTTATTCATTTTGGTGTCCGGTAACAAAAGTGGAAAGTTCCCGGAAAAGTTTAATCGAAAAGTTATTGGATTTTTTTTTGTAATATTCCTTTGACAAAGATTGCTTTTGATTTTTTAACATGACAGGTTCGTTTCGAACTTTATTATTGCTAACATTTTCTTCGTATATGATTAGTGCCAATACCTTGTAGTCTGCTCCAGCTTGATAATATTCACATCACTAGAATATATTAGAGTTAGAAATATCCGAAAAATACAAATCCTAAAAGCAAAGGATATTTTACAGCTCTAGGTGTCGGTAATGCGTGAACGCGTGTGTATACAGTCGAGCCTCGTTATGTCGACTTTTTCGGGACCTAGTGAAAAAAGTAGAGATAACGAAAAGTCGACTCATTCGAATTACAAAAAAATATCACCAATCCCAACACGTTTGAGTTAGATTCATGTCCGATGTTTACATCCACAATTGAACGGTCTTGTTACATATTTCAGTCGTGAAAACAGCAAACTTATTATTGAAAAATAAAGTGAAACAAAAGAAGAATTATTCGTGAAAATTGTATATCTTTTGCGTTTATGGATCACTCAAAACACATATAAAACCACAATTGCATAAGTTTGTACATTATAAGATTGTATACCGGGTCCTTCTCTGAATTGGTCGACCAGAGCAGTGGAACTAACTTTTGACATTGTAAAGTTATTCTTTCTGTTCCCATTCGGGATTGATATCTAATCAATAAAATGTTCATGTTTCATACAATACCAAAGAACTTCAGCAATAAATGTTTCTTTAATTAAATACATAAACAAACAACTTTAATTATTCGCACTTACCAATTACATTTTTGTATTTCCCAATTATGACAGTTTGTTATATTGACACGCACGGTATTTTGCGACATGCCGCAAACCGTCATGAATATTTTCACACCTACGTCTCGATCTACAGTTCGACATAAAGAACATAGGAAATGTGTGAAATTCGACCACTGGGACTGAAAAACGAGGTCGACATAGCGAAAAAGTTGAGATAAAAAATCGACACAAACAGATTTATTTTATATAGAATAAGAAGGAATAAATTTGGGACCGGAAAAAAAGTCGACATAACCGGAAAGTCGACTTATCCGACGTCGACATAGCGAGGTTCGACTGTACAATGAATTGGAAAGAAATACACAAAAATCACAAAACTCAATGAAAATAAAAGTCATAATTTGAAAACAAATTGGTGTAAGAACCACAGTGGCCTTTATTGGAGTGATGAAAGGATAAAACAATCACCAACAGAATAAATAGGTCACCGTTATTATTTAAAGGGCATTGAAGTATGAAGTCAAACCAGTTGAAAGAGTTAAAATCAACTATAGAAACTAAGCGTTAGAATTAAATGCTGCATTTAATCGAAATTAATTGTTTAAATGACATGCATTGTAAAAAACGTTTTTAGAACAATAATGTTTTTATGTATTTTTTTTCAATAAATATGTAAAAAAACCCATTATATCCATAAAGCAAATTTATCTAGATAGTTCGTTTTAGTTTCTAGGAAAGGCATGTAATGTGGGTAATGTCTTAAAGTACTAGTATGTGTATAAAGTATAGGTCTTTAAATTGTTCTTGATGTGTAATAATATAAAGTTACATAACGCCAAATGTTTGCATTTCACTCCTTGTACGTCGCCCTTGATCGAATTATTAAACTTTTGCTAGACATTCGCAAATGTACTCACTACACTAGTTTTACGATTTGAATTCCTGACCTATGAACGAAAACATTCACTTTGACCTATATAGGGCAAAATATCCGATTATGTGTCATATTTCTACTTGTTTTTATGTTTACCGAATAGTGCGAGCTTCAATCTTTGTTGATATGCCATCGCCTTGTGTAGGTTTGAAAATCTAACTTATAACGCACATGTTTACCTTATGATTGTGACTAAGAAACGAAACAATTTGAAATTAAATTTTGTTTTGACTGTTTGTTGTCATGGTATACGAAGAATTGAGGTCCGGTTAAGATTGATTGCCTACTTGGAACTGTAGCTATTGTAGCTTTATTTTAAACTTTAATGTCAATTAAATAATTTTCATATTCGAAGGGACAGTCACGAAAAACTCATTTTAATTAATTACCTTTTCGTTGAATTGATGACAATCTACAAAGTTGTTTCAAAGTACAGAAAAACAATACTTAACTATTTTCACTTTAATACTTCATGCAAAATCCCAATTGGCAGTAATAAATAATAAATGAACACTATACTTTCTAATCAAACTTTATCATACATGCCCGAACAAGCCTCGTCCATTTCATCTCCCCAGGCATATTGATTTTTCCCTATTTTAACTCTCTATTTTTATAAAATTAAATTATCCTCCAATTATTAAAATCATTTATTTAGAACAAATTCTTCGACGTGTAAATGTATTTGCATCAATTACTAAAAATGCCATCTCGTCAAATACCATTATTACTTGATGTGTCATTATTTGTGGTATTTAAATTGATTACGAATACAATATGTTACAAATATTTGAATAATGAGAACCTTAAAAGCTCGTAACTTATGAAAATTCATGCTTTCATCGTCATACATGTTCCTAAAGCATTGTAACAAATATAAACATCGTGAGTGAATCAAGTTGATTATATTGTATAAACATTTGCTAAAAGTATCAACTTACACGTAATACAAGCTCTTTCTGTTATATTGAATATATGCCATTTAGATTCAAGTAACAGAAGGGTCACCGGTGAAACAGATTGAATCGTTATCAAGAGTACTTTACAAAAAAAATTACCTTTCTTCGTAATGAGTGTACGCCATAAAGTTTCAAGTTACAGCAGTGTTTTCGGTTAAACATATTTAATTTCTGGTTATCAAGTGTGTTCTGGATTAGAAAGAACGAAGTTGCTCGGCCTCAATTCATTAATTTACAGAATATGTATACAACTGATTGAATAAGTTTTGAAGTTGATTATATCCTTTAAAATGGTAAAAGTTTATACTTAATGATTGTATTCACTATTTTATTGCTGCAACAAAACCCAGTCTTGTTCTGTCACAGAATGTTGTGGTATCTTTTCAAGCTAAAATTTCCTAACTAATAATTACTGTTGGTCATAATACAGGTACGACATGTATGCAATGTTGTGACATTTTTCGACCTCTGAGTGATGCTCGAAATGTTTTCGACCCTTTTACCTTTTTTCAAAATGTATAGTCAACTATTTATTTTCATTGAGTAGTGTGATTTTAATCACATAATTAATACTTTTCGAATAACAATTTGTTAGCTGAGATCATGATTTCCCAATTCATTTTATACACAACCGTTTACGCAAAACAGTAACTTTGAGCTGTAAACTATCCATTTCTTTAAGGAAATGAATTTAATTTAGAAATGTCTTTCTCTAATATTCATATATCTTATGTAATCGAAATTGATGGTTTTATATATTCAGTAAGATATTCAAATTAAATTTATTGAACACGTGATGACTTTGGTTCCTGACTAAGAAACATAATGATTGCAATAGTGTCTTTTATATCTGCAATGGAATTAAGCATAGTGAGAATAACACACATCATATGTTATAAACATTTGCTAGGAACGTAAGTTCTAGAAGATTGTAACTCTTCCTTGATTTAAACATAGTTTATGCAACATATACAAACAAACTACACAGAATATGCACACATACACAAGTTGTATATAATATTGAAACGGATTAGAACGAAAGCATATCTTATAGAGTTCTTCTCCGTAGGAATTATTTCACTCATTTACCTAACCATTGCGTATGATTGACGATTAGACGGTATATACTTTATATGCGAGTAAATGTTACTAATGCTAAAAATAGGACCAGAGAGTGTGTGTTTAGACATAGGTTTGATAGTTCAAACACAATATATAATAGATAAAATATAAGCACAGGTGATTATATAAAGATATATAAATAGGGTTTGGACAGATATGTAGGAAGAATAGAAGTTTGGTACATACCAGATTGGGGAATCTTTGCCAGTCAGGTAATGATCTGAAACGTTTCGAGTAGTAATTTATGTTACATTATTTTCTGCAGAATGGTTTATTATCTGAGTAATTCTTGTGTTGTTAACATAATTATGGCATCTAATTCATTATCTGGTTGTCCACTATCCAATGGATTACCTGGTATTCAGTACATCGGAGTGTGTATACTTTTTGTGGGAAGGAATGATAACATCGTCCACTGAATGTCTATTTTACATCTTTATTATTACATTTATGAGTTCATTCATCATTCATTCTAATCAAACTTAGTTTAAGTTATCCACAAAAAGCATATGAAGACTTATCCATCGATCTATTTTGTTTGTAAATACACGCTTAGGATTCAATGATTGAATAACCTTTTTTCTCTTTGATGCAATTTTCTTCATTATATATTTTCAAAATATTTTGTAACGTTTTTGCTGTTCATCAAGCGGTTATTACCCACAACTTTAGTTATTCATCTTTAATTCAATTTTCCTTGTTAATTATATGTGGCACATCCACCTTTAATTATTTTAGAATACTTTTTACCTCTTTTCCGTGGTTCAATCTAAGAGAGTTGTGAAAGCCTTTTAAACAAGTCGTTGTATTCTTTTTAAGAAAACATTCTAGCGCCTTTTTTAATTAAATGTTATGTTATCAATTACCAAATTCTTTATTTTTTGCTGCAGATCTTTGTTTGTTTTGTAGTAATTCTTTCCTTTTCAGTAATGACATTATAGCTTGTATTACAAAATATAATAATGAAATACTAACAATATCGATATGTATGATTACACTATCCTTAGTGTTAATTGTCATTATTCAACAATTATTAACACATATTTACGTTATTGTTCATTGATAGTGAATTCAATATCTATTTTTTTTGTACATATTACGCTTATGATGGCATTCTTTGGATGGGTTTATTGCTTTTAATTCTTTGTAGAGTATGTCATAGTAAGAATAACCTCGATGTAGCTTCTTAAAAAATGAACAAAAGTAGCCGCAAAGTACTCACGTCCTTCCGTATCATTTAATAGGCTGTATTTGAGGGGAAGCATGTACTTTGTTAGATGGTGGTAACCCAAATGTATCAAAATAAAGTGAGCAATTATGCAGCACCACGGAAGTTTGGAGCAAACTTTGCTACCATTGGAAGCATCCCATCTTCAAGTATCCCAAAGTTACAGTTTCTTTTGTTTTGTAGATGTTATTCATTTGGTGCCGTTAACGTAAGTGGAAAGTTTCAGGCCAACTTAATCTAAGAGTTATTGGATTGTTTGTGTTATATTCTTTCGTCATAGATTGCTTTTGGTCATCTGTTAAATGTCTTTAGTTAGTTTTTAGTTATTATTTTATCTTTTTTAAATGACAGGTTCGTTTTTAACTGTATCATTGCTAAACTTTTCTTCGTATAGGATTAGTGCCAGTACATTGTAGTTGATAACTTAACATCACTAGATTATATTATAGTAAGAAATATCTGAAAAATACATATCCTAAAATAATTGGATATTTTACAGCTCTATTCGACAATAATGCGTGAACCCTTGTGTATGAAACTATCAAATTGGAATTTGAAAAGTGTTCAGTATGTGAGTAAAATCACAAAACTCAATGAACAACGGAACATCAGTAGCCTTTATTGGAGCATAAAAAAGCTTAAAACAACCACCGACAAAATAAAAATGTCAACATTACTATTTTTAAAACATTAGGTATGAAGTCTAAAAAGTTGTAAAAGTTATAATCAACTGTACAAACGAAATAATCAGCCTTACAAATCTTCCTAAATGAATGATTTGAGCCTGAGAATCTGTTCGTACTCATCCAAAACACACTTGATAACCAGAAATGAGATATGGTTCACCGGCAACCTTTCTGTAACATGAAACTATAATGAGTATATTTACTATCAAAGAATGTGATCTTGCAAAGTACTCTTGATAATGATAAATTTAATTATTCATCGGTTACCCTTCTGTAACATGAAACTTTATAAGGTACATTCATTAACAAAGAAAGATATCTTGCAAATTACTCCTAATAACGACCTATTAAATATGTTATATCGGTGACTCTTCTGTAACGTAAAACTAAGTTGTTTATATTAAATATCAGAGAAAGAGCTTGAAATACCGGAAATTTGATTCAGTAAATAAAATTGTAAAATGTCCCAATAGCTGATAGTTTTGGTATGATTATGCATAAACATTTACCCTAAACGTAACCCTAGTCCTAACCTAGCACAAAAATGGTTTTATTTTGATTTTACGTCCAGAATAAATTCTTAAATCTGTTTAGCATGAAAATGCTAGTTCAAATCAAACGAATCGCGAATACTTGATAAAATTATGCTTTTTTTCTAGATTACAATCACATATGATTGTATATACCAACGATAAACATATTGCAATACGTGTCCATGATTCAATTCTACACTGCTGGATCAAACTACCTAAACATGATACCAAATTTCATCCAATGTAAGACTAAAAAGAGTAAACGTTATTGCAGTTATAGATTGTTTATGACAAATATTCCTTCTGATAGACCTTGATCAGTCCTGGTACTATCGAATCAAAGATTTGTTCAATTTATGCGTTTCTTACAGTTATTACTTTCTATCTCTTACATTTAAATCATACTCCATACTTATGCCTATCAGAACAGATGAGGACAGAACAGAATATAACAGAACATTTATTGTTAACCTGAAGGTTTACAGTTCATCGTTGTTATCAAGTGTGTTTTGAATAATCCAAACCAGAATTCAGTCATATTCAGAAGATGAATTTAACAGGTCGTTTATTCTTAGTTAGTTTAAACGTTTATAAGAGTATTTTTTATTCTTTAAGGTTTTAAGTAGACTTTGTTACAATTTCATTGTATTTGTTATTGTTTTTTTTACATTACTAGTTGCTGCAATAAAAGCCCTTGCTGTTTTGTCACGGAATATTGTCGTTAAACTTCCCCAACAAACTTATTTAACAAATATTGACATTTTCTTTGAACATTCATACGACATCTGAGTTGTAGGCAGAATTCGGTCTGTTTCTGATGTTCTAAAATACCTATTTACCGCAAAATATGTGTTGATATTTCCCTTTTTGTAGAAATTATTTGCAAACTATAATACTCTTCAAAAATGCCTTTTTTGTTTTTTTATCGAAAATTGTGGTAGTGCATACTATATATCATGAATCAACTTAGCTCGACTTGTTTGTGATTGCGTTTCACAATGTTCGAGCTACAATAAAGACCTCTTTGTTGGTTTTTACACACGATGATTAAACTAAGTAAACCTGGGTCAACTAGAGCTCTTCCCTGAAACGTGAACACAAACAAATCAAAAGGACATTGGCCATTTGTCATCGCATGATGTGATGTTACACACTATGTGTGTTAAATTAAACTTACTACGTACATGTTAACTCTTAATATCTTTAGTCTTTTTTTGTTACAACCTTTATGTAATATGTTAACACATTTCACACGCTTCATTAATGATTTTTGTACTTGGCTCTTTAGATGCTACATTATATATTCCTAAAACACGAACAGAAACTTATTTTCTATGATTTCTACAATTCTTGTGATTATTTTAAATATGTTCGCACTAAAATACTGACTGTGTTTAGTTGCTACGTGTGTAATTTTACGCACTGTCAGCCGAATTAACTTACTTCACGTGTGAACAACTTTCGTTCATATCCAGATACGATAAAAATCAAATATTGTGTATTATCTTATTTTTCTTGTGATTTTTCCACCTTTTCCGCGTTAGAATAAAATGCTTCTTTTAATCGAAATTATTTGTATAAGGCCATGCATTTCAAATATCGTTTTTAAAACTGAAAAGTTATATGTACTTGTTGTCTATAAATCTGAAGAAACCGTGTTATATTCATAAAGCAAATATTAATAGATATTTCGTTTTCGTTTCCAGAAAAGGCATGCAATGTTGATATTGTCTTCAAGTACTAGTATGTGTATGTAGTATTTATCTTTATTTTTTTCTGTTTGTACTTATGTAGTTAGATAAGTATTGATGAAGCAATATGTAGTAGAGACAGTTCATTTTCCAAGCGTGTAATTCCAATATGTGTACTCGTAATTTAATTATATAAGTATAAATGTTGTGTAATTGCAAACTTTCATAATGTGAACTTGTTTGTTGTATATTTATTAACTGCTATATTTGCTCTACATAAACTCATGGAAGAAATTAAAGTGTAAATATGGTCTGTGCAGTTCTGACAGACGATACACATATCGATTGGTAGCAGGGGTTCAATCCCAGAACATGTATGATATTTAATTCTAGAACGCCCAAGGTCGTAGAAAAAAGGCACAAGCCAGCTCCAAATATAGTAGTATATAGACTCTGTGCATAATTTGAGTAATATATATATTACGACGTATATAATATTATTGTTCATGTTAGTGTTTATAAAATATCTAATGCAGCAGAAAAGCTTTTTAATTCAGATAAGGTAAAAAACTTCCAAGTTGCATAACGACAACTTTTGCCTCTCACTCCTTGTACGTCGCCCTTGATCTTATTAATTAACTTTAACTAAATATCCGCAACAGATCCTTCAATATTTATATGAAAACTACAGAAACAAGCTCAGTAGCCAAAAGTTTAAACATAAACCCCTTTTAATGTCACAGGGTAAACGCCATAGAACACAAAATGAATAAATCACAAACAAGAAAGGCAGCGCTTTCGTTATTTCTTTATAGGTATGTTTATTAGTCATCGGGGAATGCCAAAAGGTACAAACATTATGGAATGAACTAAAACAATTCCTAAAAATGGACATATTGTCACATACGATACAAAACTATTTTTCACTTTTTGAACAGACAGTCGCGAAAAAAAACTCATTTTAATTAGTTACCTTTTTGTTGTATTGATGAAATTCTACAACGTTGGCTCAAAGTACAGAAGAACAATACTCTTAGATGCACTCTTATTCCAGATAAGATTTACCACAATTAATAACATTGTTTTAATATTCCAAAAACGATGACAATGCCGAAAAAAGTTGTTCTTATGAAGGATGCCGAGAAAAACTGAAAGAAATGAGCATAAATCATGATATTTCTACTATTTTCACTTTAATACCTTATGAAAAAACATAGGGCAGTAATAAATAATAAATGACCACTATACTTTCTAATCAAACCTGATCATACCTGCCCATACGACTTTAAGCTTCGTTCATTTCATTGAGGCCTATTACGTTTTGACCTATTTCAACTCTCTTTTTTTATAGAATTGAATTATTCCCATTTATAAAATCATTTATTTAAAATAAATTCTTAGGATGTGCAAATGTATTTGCACCATTTACAAAACATGTCATATCGTCTAGTGCCATTGTGGCTTAGTGTGTAATTATTTGTGGTATTCATTTTATTACGAATTCAATATATAACAAATATTTGAATAATGAGAACCTAAAAAGCCCGAACTTTATGCAAATTAATGATTCCATCATCATACATGTTCAAGGAGCATTTAAACATCATGGGTGAATCAAGCTGATTATATTTTATAAACATTTGCTAACAGTTTCAAATTATACGTTATACAAGCTCTTTCATTTATATTGAA
This sequence comes from Mya arenaria, assembly GCF_026914265.1. Taxonomy (NCBI): domain Eukaryota; kingdom Metazoa; phylum Mollusca; class Bivalvia; order Myida; family Myidae; genus Mya; species Mya arenaria. Next base: position 80,986,747 of record NC_069125.1, read on the forward strand.
TGTATGCCATTTAGATTCAAGTTACAGAAGTGTCACCGATGAAAAAGATTTAATTTATCGTTATCAAGAGTACAAGACCCCTTTCTTCCATAATAAGTGTACGCCATGTAGTTTCAAGTTACAATAGGGTTGGCGGTGAAACAAAATTAATTTCTTGTTATAAAGTGTGTTTTGGATAAAAAAGTTACTCGGGCTCAATTCATTAATATTCAGAATATGTATAAAATCCTGCTATCTCAGTGGGCTTAAAGGGACTGTGTCACAGATTTGCACCAAAAAAGATTTTTTTCTGTAACGAATCTCAGGACATTTATCTAATAGAATGTGTTTCGTTTGATGTCATAATTGTAGAAAAGTACCAAACTGTAAAAAAAAATGTGTCGGAGACCGGGTTCGAACCCGCGTCACCAAAATTGAAGTCCAGCGTCTTCCTTACAGAGCTATCAAGGCTTACACTAAACGGGTGGCGTACTAAAGCCATAAACCTACCTCGGTAATATCACGTGATAACACCGACTAGCCAATCACGCAAAAGGAATGAATTCTACCTGGTAGACATACCCAGTAATCTTTTTTAATGGAAAAATACGAAATAACTGCTAAACTTAAATAAAATGTAAACTATGTGGGACTTCAATTAGTAAGTTTCAATTCATTGTACACATCGATACCACGTTTCTGTCATTATTCGACAATTTTATTTTATTTTTCGCTATTTTATCATCTGTGAGACAGCCCCTTTAACAAAGAACTGGTATATTTACTTTCAATGTTAATTCATGTAATATACACAAAAATACTACTAGCTCGACTGTCTTAGCAGCTAATGCTCGCTCATATGTTCCCTCAACGCTCTATACGTCAAAGCTCAGGGTCTGTCAATATATACCCTGAGACGTCCTAATGCCATTCTCACATGCATAACATACACTATTATATAACTTAGTTAAAACTATAAAACACAATTATTCCCATACACAATAATCAAAAACGGTTCGCTCATTCTTACTAATAGATATACTAGAAACATAACCATTACAGAGTAGTCTACTGGAAATACCATAAAATAACAGGTTCTGTACTTACATGGAAAAAATGTCCTAAACCCTTTATTTTCACTCAAATCTCCCTTTCCACACACTACTAAGTGCATGCCGTGTTGTTGTTAAAAATAAATGCATTGTTAAAACATTGTGCAAAGTAAAGATAAATAAAATATCAGTACGTAAATATCTGAAGAAGTAATAGTTCGAGGAATAGCGATTCCGATAGAAACAATTCAAACAACCCGAATAATACGAAAGCGAACACCAAGTTTAACTATATTTTGAATCTTGAGAAGGCTGAAGGTGATCTTGCCACGTCGATTGCAGTTATGCAAGTCATCAAGATTTGTTTCGAGATCTGAGTGCAGAATCAAAATAACTGCCATATGAAATAATAAAGATAAAACGTCTTTTTCAAATCTGTCGATTCACATCGGGTCAAATACTCCCCCTTCTAAAAATTGACGTTTCGGCATTTTCTGAAAATATCAAAAAAAACAAATATACAAAATAACCCAAACTGAAAAATGTCTATACAAATTACAAGTAATCTTGTAAATAAAATAATGTGACTATAAATCTCTAAATATCCTACACGCAATACAATACTTTTACTATTAGTATCACACATGTTTCTGGCACATCCTGCTAAAGAAATGATTATTTCTCTATGCATAATAAATATCTGCCAATATTTCAAAACATAAATATAAAATTATCTCCCGTAATATGACACACTGTCCTCCAAGTATGCAATTTCTAAAATACTAAGGTATAAAAACACGACCTACATATGTGTATGAATCAAATTATAACATAACATAATATTGTCATCTACACATATATAATACTTGAGAAAAAATTAAATAAAATGGTTAAATCATATGTATTGACTATACATCCATTTTCATCAAATCAAATCAAAAACTACTTTCTCCAGTCGTTAGACGAGTAAAAATCTGTATGTTTTCTCTCTCTTTGTGATCGTCTTAACTCTATGTATTCCTGTCTGTCTGGACTGTCTGGATTCTCTTGGTTCCACTTTCACATTTTCTCTTTCTGTTGAATGATCTGTTTCTTCCACATCAATGGTCTCTCTGACCTCTCTACCTTCGATAATTTGATTACGATCATTATCATCTTCTGCTTCATCTTTACAGTTTTCATTAATATCTTCATTGTCTTCTTTATCTTCATCCTCTTTTTGTTCCTGATGTTTCCTTGAGTCTTCACTCCCAGAACTCTGTCAGTGGCGTGGGCGTCCACATTATCACCATTCAAAAACATTATTTCATTGTTTTCATCCAAGGATTCGCTATCAGTCCCTGTGAAGTCACTTCTTTTTTCACTGTAACTCTTTTCTTCATTATTACTTCTCTTTCTTTTCCATGGCGACTTTTTCTTCTTGTCGAATATTGGTAAAAGATGATTGACAGGGATCCATGTTGACATTGAATTGATGAAAAAAAATGATAGCTGTACATAAGTTTCGCGTTTTATTGTTATTATTGTAGATCTCTTCATAATTTCTTTAATGACCTTTGACTTTTTATTTCTTATTTCTATATTTGTTTTCTTTTTCAAACATATAATCTTTAAAATCTTGACAAAAATCTTTGAACACTGCACACTGAATTTAATGCTAGCTCTGTATGAACTTCAGGTTGCATCAGTGTTACGTACATGTATATCGCACATTCCGGATACACAATGCATTTTTTTTTATTTTAAACAACCACAATATTTGCTGGAATTGAATTAAATCATTTTATTTTATTCTTTTATTAAATTTTGCACTTGAATCGCGTTCCAGCGATCTCAGCATTGAAGAGTGTTTGGGTCGAATATTTTGCTTTGAATCGCGATTACTCAAGAACTCATAACAGCCCTAACATCGAAGTTGAATAATAATAACAAACTTGTTCAAACCTGACAGTGATCTAAACTGGATTAAATTTGTCAATAGAGTCATTTTTTTCACATAAATATATTCTTGGTCACAAAATGTTTTTGCAGTTCACCATTTTGTATACATGTTGATTTTTATCGAAAATATTTGTACCATGGTAATCCGCCAATGATTTTTTATTCTTAAACGCGCACTCACAGTTATCCTCACTTCTCTATGTATTGAGAGCATCATCATCATCATCATCATCATCATCATCATCATCATCATCATCATCATCATCATCATCATTATCATCAATCAATCAATCAATCAATCAATCAATCATCATCAATCATATCATCATCATCATCATCACCACTGATGATATAACGAGGTCATAAATAACCTTAAATAAGGGGGCATTTGGCGGGGATTTTACCAGCAGTTCGTCCCTGTAGAACGAGGATTCCACCCGGCCTGGCTGGACCAAAAGTCAAAGTCCCCGCTATTACCCGGACCAAGGGAGGCCGTGTTGACAATTGAACATTTACTGTTGCATAACTAACGAGTGGTCCTACTTCTTAACTGTACATATTCAACAAGCTACACAAAAATGTAAATGAATAAAATATATGACTTACCCAATGGGTGTTTGGGATATCCATTTTGCACAACTTAGTGTCATTCATCGTTCTGCAAAGCTCGATGATTTTGTTTATCTTCGATAAAACACAAAAAAGTGTTATTCGTCTTACACAGTTTCCAGCAGTTTTGATTACTGTATGTTTGGGCTAAACCGGTTTAAAGTCACATTCAAGTAGGAATATTTAAACAATTTTACGCAATATTAACATGTTAACGTTACAACTCATTAACGTCACTCATAATTTTCTTTTATGCAGTATTTTAAAAGTCAGTTAAAAAAGGAAGATTATTAAAAAAACACCAAGGTTACATTACACTATTTCCTTTAATAATGACCTTTAATAATATCATTGAAATAATTAACATGGGTGTTATATTAAACAAATAAGATTCATATGTAAAAACATTTGTTTTTGCTTTAAATGAAGTGCAATGTACGCGTTTTGAATCATTAATTGTCAAAACGGTTTTTGCTGGGTTTTCTCCCGTAAAAAAAGATATTAAATTTCTGTTGTTGTTTTTTTTATATGAAAAATATGTATTTCATAATCGTTACCCATGTTATAATTAACATCGTCACAATAATATAATAACTCAGAAGTGGGCGTTTTTATTGATTGTGCATTATCGGTAAAATCTCGGAGTTTTATCCCGCAAAAGCTGGGGAAAAAATCCGCGGGAGTGTGAAAAAACCCGTGTTTTTCAGCGAAAACCCCACTGGGGACCGACACTGGCGGGTCAATATGACAAACTTCCAAAAACATTTCGCAAGCAAAACATACCAAAATCATACCCAAAAATTATATGCCCGTATTCGATTACATCGTCATTAGAGGATACTTGAGTTTGCGAAGTCTGGGATTTGCAAACACACATTGGAGGTCGTTAGTACCTAACGCAAAAACCTTTCAAAGATAGAATGTAGATACTGTTTGAAACTATAAAATCCAACGAAGTCATCCTTAGTAAATATTATTTTTTTAAACTGTGTGCTCATTTGGTTTCATAATGAAAAGCAAAAGTGAAAAACATCATCGTCTTAACACTATGAATACAATTAGAAAGGGTACGTTGTAATTGATATATTTTAGACATACACTGTAAGTAGGGTAAAACTGTAAGCCGTATTGTAGGATGTGCATAGGTGTTATGATGCCAAATAATTCAAACTGGCCATTTGGTATTAATGATCAGACGGTATATTTTATTAAGTTTTCGTTTGTGTCTCCCTTTGACTGCTTAGTAAGTATCTAACATGTATTATGAATATATGCAACAACTGTGTAATCAAGCGAACACTGATGCATGGAACTTTGAGGGCTTTTTGAAGTCGTTTTACGAATTACTTTTTGTGTTGACGGATGATATCTTACTTAATCAAAATAAAGCATCTAAGGTATCATGGATTCCGGAGATTTGTTTTATAATAATTTATTATTCCACATCAAACAACACAATTCATCATATACACAATCAATGTAAGACATCGCGTTCATCATGTAAAAAAGATCGAGTGGTACCCATACAGAAAAGCTAAACACTTCGATATTGTGTGCAAAAACGTTAAAATGATAAATAAACCATATAGTTATCCAACCGAAAACGAAGCGCATATTAACTACGACAACTGTATGAACGACAATAACTGTTTATTTAATATCTAGATGATATATTTTACTCTTGTATTCCTTTTTCATATCAGTTTTCAAGTTTGTTCATATCAGATTACAGCACAAGTATGAAGAAGATACTATACGTGTACGGCGTACTAATTTTGTGGGTATTTGTGTTGAGCTTACTTTTGATAACAAAGAAAGGTTTCATTGCTGATCACTCATTTCAGTCACAAAGTTCAATAACGTACAATGAAAACATAATAAACGACAGCAGACGAGGCAGAATATCCTACAAAAACATTGACTTAGAGTTCTCATTCATATTCGAACCTACTGAAATATGTAAATGGAACCCACACTGGATAATATTCATACATTCGGCTCCAAAAAATACTTTACAAAGAAACGCTGTTCGGACGACATGGGGCAAGGACTGTTTCAACTCTTCAAGTCACAATATCAGCTGTGTTTTCGTGGTTGGGACGACACGTGATGATAACAACGCAATCAGTGAACTAAAATCTGAAACAAATTTTTTCAAAGATGTTATTGTTGTTAACATATCTGATACGTATGCAAACTTAACTTATAAAACAATGGCAGGGTTGAGGTGGACTGATTTAAATTGTCAAAGTGCACGTTTTGTTATGAAAACAGACGATGATATGTTTGTGAATACAGAGTTACTGCAAGCATCTGCTTCCAAATATAATTCTTCGCATTTTATCGGTGGTCGCTGTTGGGGCCCGGCAAAACCAATACGTAACAAACAATCTAAATGGTTTGTAAGTATTGAACAATACAACCGGACGCATTATCCAGTATTTTGCAGTGGATCAGGATATATCATATCTAAAGACTTAATTCCAAAACTTTTGAATATATCTGCAAAGATTCCTTTTCTTTATTTAGAGGACGTTTATATTGGGCTGTGTGTTAACGCATTAGGTTACACGCCTAAAAACTTAAATGGATTTAATAATGGAGCGGTAAAAATGTCGAAATGCAACTATTCTAAATCAGTCATAACAGCGCACGGATTTAATCCAATAAGATTTTGGCACGTATGGGAAGATATTCAACAGTGTAGGAATGGATCTGTTAAAGACACGAGGACTACGCCCTAAATGTTTTAATATACATGTCATCGTTCATGACTTGTGATAGAAAGTTGAGAGTTAAATAATTAAGATTGCCACAATTATTGTATGGACCAATTGTAGAGATTTTGATCTGTTAATTAACTTCGATACAAATTATTGTTGTAAGACATTTTCGATGATTTAACAATTTATGCTAGGTTAAAAAAGTTCAATAAATTAGAAAGATTATATACTTACAAGAATGTGTTTACTGTTAATGTGATACATTACATGCTGGCATATTGTTGCATGGAGATGATTGTTCACATAGACTGATGTACATACTTTTCTTAGTCATCTTGAACTACTTAATTTCTTTTGTCTTCCTAAACTTATAAACTTAATTGATAACAAAGTCTTTGATTTGTTAATAATTATTTACCATTTTTAAGTTAAAAGTGGAGTTAAGCATATTTTCCTTCCTCTAACAAATGTACACATAATTTGTAAAATGGTTAACATTTGTATTGAATTCAGTCATCAAGGTAATGACATATGCTTTTTGTTTATATTCATGCTATAGAACAATACTCATTTGCAATACATTATTGTCCGTACATGGATTTTCTTTCTTCTTTTTTTGTCAATAACATGAACACACTCATTTAATGTTTATTATGGAATGTTATTCTTAGGCATTCTTATTTTTCTTTTTTACATAATAAACTTGACTACGCTTCCAAATAAGAAATTATGTCTGTTTACTTGCGCTTCAGACTGTACGCTCTGTTTACATTTTGGTCAAACGTCCTCTTATAGACCTATGAACATGGACAACTGTATTCATATCTGGTACAAATTCAGATATACTATGTCTTCCATACTTACTATCATATGATTACTTATATACACGTTTATTGCTTTCATTGTACTCTCTCTTTCTTTCATCTTCAGTGAAGTTGTGGTGTGCTTGTGGATACTTCATGGTCGTACCTTGTGTGTAACATTGTGTCGCCGATAATACTAGCATATATCATTTTTGTTAGTTTAATTACATAAATAGGAAAACAAAATTAAACGTCGTCCAAAAGGCTTATTATAGGTCGTTTCCACCTTTTGTTCCTACTGAGCATAGCAAGCGACGCAAGTAATGTTAACTCTTTAAGGTTAAATTTCACAGCTACATCTAACTAAGGTATTCTTGCACGTCAAAGATTCAAAGTTTAATTTGATCAATGTATGCGATCGAACCTCAATTGGACATTAAGTCACACGGCAAGTGAAACGTTTAGTACAAATGGAAGCTTCACAAAACGTTGCTTGTGCTTGATGTTTTCCATGGTAGTTTTAACTTGGTTGCATATTTTTCTTTCACTGTCATGCAATATTCACCCTTATCCAGGTCCCAGTTCTTGACACGACACTTCCCCTGGTAGTTCACATATCGATATGTCCACTTATCTTTCAATTGTTCTGTGTTTTCACAACTACCTTTCTATTATGCACTATAAAACCGAAACTATATTTAATTTCAACTGGACCAAATTATTTCGATATCCTTACCTTTTCTGAAACTTGGTTAGCTGATGCAATCACGTACGACCAAAATTATAATTTCTGGCTTCTCAAGACCAGTTCGGCCAGATCGACAAGATGATTCATATGGTGGTATTGCCGCTTATATCAAAGACGGTATCAATTCTAAATGAATGTGTAACATGCCGACATTTCCGGTAATCAGAAAGTTAAGCGTCGACGTGTAGGGTTCGGGTATAAATAATGTCCAGGTGGATTAAGGATTAAGTGAATAAAACACCAAATACAAGTTCCTTTCATCACATGTGTATTCCATGATACTGATATAACAATCACAACGTGTTGTTCTATAATTTAACTGAACATACTGAAAATAGACAATGGAATAACAATTAATACATAGTTATAATTATACATTGCATGTTTATACTTTTACTATTAAACATGTTACTTCATTATAATCTTGTACACAAATAATAATCTTGTACACAAATAATACTGAAGTTGTAATACGTCTAGTGGCCGTAACAAGGTATAAGCTAAAATAGTATGATATGACCTAACATAAACACAATGAAAACTTACAGGTATGTGGATCCAACTGTCCTATAAATATCTCGAAACGTCTCCTATCTCACCCCATAACCGTGTTGTCAGTGTACTGTTAATCTGTAAATCAACATATTATAAACATGTGCAAAATGTGCAACAAAGACAAGAAAGAGACATCACTGCTATCTTGAACTAGTATTTCACAAGAACCACGAAAATACATGAATTGCTCCGAAAATACAAACAAAGCATCCAATACAACTCATTGCACCAAATGCAGAATTCAACAATGAAGGGCCAATACATACCAAATATCATAATGCTAAAACTCCTAACTTTAAAAAGTACAATACAAGATGTCTCCCAAAAGTAATGTTTGAAGTGAGTCTCACTAAAATCTCCGTGCGTGAAAACGCTAATTTCACAACATATTATTCTATCAAGGAAATAGTAAAAACGGCAAATTAGCACCGGGTTACAAATGAATGCTTTGGAGTTAATTGCGCTAGAGTGTCTCTGGTTAGAAATAAAGATACACACATCTTAACGTGTACAAATCGGTGTGTTCTATCGTCCTCTTAACTCTGATAATAAGTATTATAGCATTGTTGAAGATTCTATGGGTTTGGCGAGAGAAAATGTTATTGAGAATATTATAATTACAGGTAATTTTACTAAACCAACTGTTGATATTTTCAACAGCTGTATTCCTAACAAGGTTATAACTATCAATCCTCCTGAACCTCCTTGGATAATTAATGACATTAAAATAAAAAGTCGACAGCGTAAAAGAGCTTATAGAAAGGTCAAACACACTAACAATCCAATACATAGGACTTAGTTTCGCAAATTGCGTAACGAAGTTGCCGCTCTGATCCGGTGTTCAAAATTGAAATGCTTCGACTCTCTTGCGTTGAAACTTCAATCCAGTGAACTTAGTTCTAGGGACTGGTGGAAAACACGACCAAGTCAAGGCCGAAATCCTTAATGATTTCTTCGTCCTTCAGACCTACGTTGACCTACGTTGACGATTCAACTCAAGTTTTACCTGAATTTGATTCAATAATGATGCTGCCAAACTTGACTCGATTTTTATCGTACCTTCCAAAGTCAAAGATGCTATAAGTAGTATCTCGATTGGTAAAGCATCTTGGCCTGATGGCATTGATATTACGTATTTTACTTGAATCTTCTTCAGAACTTAGCCAACCTTTGTGAGAGATGTTCAATGCTTCGTTAACTTCTTGTGTTGTTTCGTCTAATTGTAAATATTCAAATGTCTGTGCTGTCTTTAAAAAGGGAGACCCTTCAAACCCATCAAATTATCGCCCAATCTCTCTTTTGAATACTATGGAGAAGGTCTTTGAAAGAATTGTATTTAAAATTCATTCAACTATCTTCGTGATACAAGTGTTTTTACCCGATCCCAATCCGGCTTTCTACCAGGTGATTCTACTGTCCACCAGCTTATCTGCCTCGATAATAGTTTCTGTCAAGCTCTCGACAATGTTTGACACTGATATCCCGTTTGTTAAATCTCACAAACACCTTGGTATTTTTCTTTCTAATAAAGGCAATTGGCATACACACATAACTATATTAAAAAAAATGGTCTAGAGTTAACATCATGAAATGTCTACGCTATCAAACGGATAGGAGGTCTCTGGAGGTTTTTTATCTTTCTTTTATTAGGCCAATCTAGGAGTATGCAGATGTCCTCTGGAATAATTGTACACAGTATGAAAACATGATATTGACAAAATTCAAAACGAATGCGAACACATTTTTACTGGATGCACTCGCCTTGTTTTTCTGCGTCTGCTTCACATTGAATCTGGCTTTGAGAGCTTGGAAACAAGGCGTGAAAAACACCAGCTTTTACTCTTTTACGAAATGAAACATAGTCTCTTTCCTGATTATCTTTCAAGTTTGGTTCCTCAGCAATCAACAAGATCACTTCGAAACGCATCCAATATCTCAAGCTTTTCTACACATACGTCACTTTATATTAATTGATTCCTTTCTTCATCAATCTCAGCATGGAATAGTCTCCCAGCTGAAGCACAAAATATTGACAATGTTTCTGGTTTTAAAGCTTACCTTAAGTCGGATAACGCAAAACCAAAAACTCTGTTTTATTATGGGAAACGTTGATTATAGGTCATTCACACTCGCTTACGAAACGAATGAAGTTCATTGAACCATCACCTTTTTGTTACGAATATTGTGCCCTCATCCCTCTGTGCATCTGGAATTCAGGAAACAACGTATCACTATCTCATTATCTGTCCCCTTGATACTGACTACAGGAGACCATTAATATCTAAACAAATATATGTATGATTATAGAGTATTATTTTTGGTGTAAAAAGTTGAATGCAGTGTTTACAACAGAACTAACAGCCTTCGTGTTTTGTTATTGAACTTTTAAACGTGTATCCATACATATCGAGATTTTTTATAACTGCTAATAACAAAAGGTCACAAGTTCCGTTTGCAGGATTTATAGTATATAAATTTGTTTGACTCGTTTTGAAAGTACAAAAAAATCTAAAAACATTTAATATTATTATCATTGAGTTGTTTTATGTTTTAGATATACTTCATTTGTACAGGTAACTGTTTTTCTTTATAACTAAGTCGTTGTATATGTGCGTTCTTTTGAGTGATTCTCTCTTAATGTACTGAGTAGCACATAAGCTGTATTACACCTCTGAAACATTCATTGTCTTTTTCATTCGTAATATAGATAAATCCTTTTATGTTTTTAATAAATGCTGGTAATGGTAGATATGAATAACCTCTTAAAGGCTTATATTTAATAATGAATATGGTACATGTATGTACTCAACCAGATCCCTCTGAAATCAATCATTCTGTTTATTTTTTATTTATATAATTCAATGTTTCAAATTTATTGTACTTTATCTTCATTTGTTTTTTCAAAATGCATTTTAGTGCTACATTAAATTTATACCATGCTGTTGTTTATATTATTTTCAATTAAGAATAATAGAAAGTGACAGTTTTTCCAACTCTATTTTAGGGTCGAGATCACTCATTATAATTTCTTCATGTTCAGCATCTGAATTGTCTCAATATACTTGTATCGGTGTAAATGTAATCATTTTACTATTATAGTTGTTGGTGATAATGACATTCAATATATTCTGAGGAAAAATGTATACATTTACTCTGTCTGTACACTCTCAGCACCTTTTAATTAATACTGGTTTTAAATCTAAATCTGTCCAAGCAGCATACAAACTCAATATTTGTTTATTGAGTTTTTTCATACATTCTTCGAAAGGCAACAAAGAAAATTGTGTGTAGTGTCCAAAAAGAATGTATTTGAATATATGTCACCGGATGGGCGTTACGGGTTCTATCAACGGGAAGGACTGTAATATATATATATATAAAATATATTTATTGCGTGAACCAAACAGTATGTAAGCAAAGCGTCAAGTGAATTAGCAAGCATCTGTCGACAGAATTAATATGTACAATAAGCAACTTAGTGAATACAAGTAGCAAAATAAAAGACAAATACGAAACAATCGATAAATATGACAAAAACCATATGTGAATAATATACCTGTAATATATATATATATATATATATATATATATATATATATATATATATATATATATATATATATATATATATATATATATATAATTTATATTTATTGCGTAAACCATACAGTATGTAAGCAAAGCGTCAAGTGAATTCGATTTATCAATAGGCGATAAGATCATACTTGACTGAACACACTGTTACTGTGATCACTGGTGGGAAACGCATGCCATTGATAGAAGTTGTTAAACTACTAACTAAGTGATACGTTACATTACGCTGTACAATACCACTAGTACTAAATATGTGCCAATAACTAACACCGATACTATTAACAGGTTGAAAAGATTGTTTTATTGAAAGATACAAAACACACTGTGACATATTTCCCCCCTTTCCTTAATTGTCGTCCTCGACAATACAGATTCAACGAAACTGTACACAATTGTCGACAAGAAATCTCGCGTAACTTCTATTTGAAATAAAAGCATCAGTATAAGTCCTTTTGAATTTACCGTTCCTTTACGTATAATGCATAATTAAACGTTCTCATCTTCATCACGTATCAATCCGCTCTACCTTACTACTCTAAACACTCAAAGGCGTATTGAAACAAATCAATGGTCATCCGATGGACTTACTTATGCACTAAACATATTTCTTCCGAATGAAATATATGTGATGTCGAAACTAACAATTCACTAGATGACCAATGCGCACAAGCAAATCAATATAACGACAGGTTGATGCAAAATCAAACTACCAAACTTACTCTACTGTAAGTGAATCTACCGGTTTAAAACAAAACAAAAGGTAATACACCGGTCTGTATTTTCACTCACACAATAGTATAACTTTCATTACAACTCAACCTGCGCGAATAACATACTTAATTTGCAACTATAAATTGTCCAATACGATAAGCATAGCATTTGATAATTCAATACATCATTGGTTAAATAGATCAATCATTACAGTATCTAATATCACATAAAAAATACACAGCCAATATTAATTAGAGCACCACTAAGGCATGACATAATGTGCTGAACCAGGCTCGTCCGGTTTGCGCAAATGTGGTGGTCGATAAAACCCGATGCTCGCAGTGCTCGTATCATCTGAAGAATGAGTAGCAAGCTCCGATTAAACAGATGTTCTTTCATTCCCTGTATCCTCTGACAAGCTATCTGCGCTTCCGCTTTTGCAAGCACGAATCAAGGGTACATGTGGGACAGGAAGTAACAGATTTCTGTGTAATGTTTTTATCCCACCTACGCCGTCCTCTCTTCGAACCCGGAACACAGGAATGTTCGAATCTGGCTGATCTTCAACTACGTAGACCTGTTCACTCCACAAGTCAGCCAGCTTATGTTTGCCCTTCAGACCAACATTTTTAATAAATACACGATCGGTTTCACAGATGTTGTGTTCTTTTACTCGCCGATCATAATACTTCTTCGCTTTTGCTGCACTTCGAGCCGCCGTGTTGTCTGCTATTTTATATGAAACTTCTAAATTCTTCTCCAGTTTTCGAAGATACTCAGATGGAGATGCACCTGTAATGTGTTGGCGTTCTAGCCCTAGAACTGCGTCGATGGCTTATCTTGGACGGCGACCAAACATAAGTTGATACGGAGAGTATCCCGTTGACTCATGTAAAGTGGCGTTGTATGCGTGAACTAGGCTTAGAACAGCTTCTTTCCAGTTCGCCATTCTCTCCATGGGTAATGTTCCAAGCATTTTCAAAAGCGTTTGGTTGAAGCGTTCACACTGTCCGTTTCCTTGTGGATGATATGGAGTGGTCCTAGTCCTTCAAACTCCTGCAATACGACACAAGCGAGTGATGACTTTAGAGAGGAAGGTTTAACCACGGTCACTATGAAATTTTTCTGAAAACCCGTAGTGGACGAAACACTTTTCAAATAAAACCCTCGCAGTAGTGTTGGCCGTTTGATTTTTCGTTGGTATGGCCTGTGCGTAACGCGTGAAGTGGTCGGTTATGACCAAACCATTTTCAAAAACCGCCCTTCGACATTTCTAGCTACAGGTAGTCTATACACACCAACTCCATAGGCGCCGAAGAGCTGATGTTGACTAATCCAGTTGCAGTAGTGGCAGTAGTCTTACGCCGTAGGCACCGACCACATTGTCGAATCCAATGGGCAATGTCAGAGTCCATGCTCGGCCAATAGAAACGTTCTTTGTGTAAGGAAACTGTCCTGTCCCGACCCTGGTGACCGAGATCATCATGCAGTGCCCTAAAAACGTGTTCAATGGCAGATTTGGGAAGAACAATCTGATTGACACATTCTCCTCGAATTTTTGCCTGATGATATAAAACACCATCTCTAAGAATTAATTTTTCCTTACTGTTCAAGTACTTGCATACCTCCGGCTCTAGTCCTGCCTTTACATAGAGGTTAAAAAAAAGCATCATTGTACTAAAACTGGGAACAAATAAAGAAAAACATTATTAAAAATAAAAGCGACTAGTATATGTTATTCTCTCCTTCCAAATGATTTAAAAACGTAAAATATTTGAAGAAATTTAAGTCAGCCAAAACACTCGGAGTCAGTCAACACGTGTCCGCCAAAAACGGTTTTAAAGATAACATGAATTAGCAAATTCTTCATAAAAATCAAAGCACTGAAAGTTTAGTTATGAAAGGTTGCTATATTCAACCCAATATTTTGTTTCAGGTATTCATCTTCAAAAACAAGAAGGCAAGTGCTCTTCAAAATATTGCCTTTATATCCACGGTTTAAATAAAATCCAAGTAATTCATTAAGTCTATCTGCCCAACTACCTGCTGGAAACATTTTAATTTTACGAATTTTCTTTAAAACATCACCATAAAAATTGGGATGAGCAATACTATCAGAAATGAGCGATTTAAGACTACTATTGTACTTTGATATGAGATTATAATGACCATTAACAAATTTTGAGAAAGTTTTCCTTAATTTAAAATATCGGAAACCCTGTTGTAGAAGTTTTTGCGTCATAATTTTACTGCGAGAGCTGAATTTTTTTACATCTGTACATATTCTAGCAAATCGTATTAACTGTGCAATAAAACAACATACGATGGTGAAATAGGAACATCACCATCTAAAGAAGGGTAATTAATTATTTTAAAATTAAAATCATCACGTTTATCATAAAGATTGATGCTCAATATATCTTCCTTTACTTCTAGTTGCAAATCTAAATAGGATGCTTTAAAAACGGATGTATTAGATGTATTAAGTTGCAATTGTGAAGGGTATATCGAATGAATGTTATCTGTAAACACAGGATTATCTAAACTTAGAATATCATCAATATATCTAAACGTGCTATTGAATTTATCAACAAGAGCTAGATCTCCAGACTTAAATAATTTTAACATATATTCACTTTCATAGCAGTATAAAAAGAGGTCTGCAAGTATAGGTGCATAATTGGCTCCCATTGGAATTCCAATAGTTTGCTTATATAAACATTTACCAAATTTAAGAAAAGAATTATTGATTACAAAATTTAAAACTTCAATGACATCTGTGCATGTCCAATAGATATGTTTATCTGAGCGATCGTTAGTAAAAAAAGCCTTTTTTACATTAACTGCCATGTAAGTAGTTTTCTTCCTCGCAAAAGTTTTTCGATAAGAGGAGTCAATTTGTTTGTAACTAAAGATTGTGGAATAGATGTATAGAGCGTTGAAAAGTCATAAGTATTAAGTACTGAGACTTTATACCGTCTATTTTCAAAATCATTAACTAAATCTTAAGAATTATTGATAGACCAAAAGAGATTAACTCCAGAATTCTCATAAACTTTACTACAGTATTTTTTCACATGAAACTTTATAGCAGTTAAGCAGGATGTAAGTAAAATTGAAACTTGTTTAGTAGAGCAAGAAATAGAATTAACAATAAATCGTGATTTATACGGATTTTTATGCATCTGAGGCAACCAGTGTATTGTAGGAATGTTTTTATCGACTTTGATATTTTCAATAAACTTTTGTTTTGCTAAGCCCGAGTCCAATTCGTGCTCCTTTTCGGGATACAGTTTCTGAGGTGAATCCACTGATCTTATAACTTTAACATTCTGTAATTCGCACAATACGCTCTTTGGTTGAATTGACATTGCCTTTGCTGACATGTTAAAAACTCTAACTGGTACTCTAGTAGTGACACCATGTTTGTCTAAACTTACTACCCTTGGACAAATGCCTTATCTACTAGAAGCTCCACTAGTACCTTCGGTAACGGCAGAGGTAATATCGCAAGTATTCCTTACTAATCAAGACAATATTTTTGTCTCATATGGCTGTAATTCAACTGGCCTAAGATTAGTGGACTTACTACACCAACTCGACCACTGTGTATTGCCATCACAGCATTTCTCCATTCGTCAGGAAGATCATTGGAGTCACTTTAAGAAAGGCATCGCAGAACATTTGTTCCTAATATAGCTGGAACATTTAGATTATTGTCCGTTGTTGTGACA
The DNA here is from genome assembly GCF_026914265.1 of Mya arenaria. Taxonomy (NCBI): domain Eukaryota; kingdom Metazoa; phylum Mollusca; class Bivalvia; order Myida; family Myidae; genus Mya; species Mya arenaria. Next base: position 81,003,196 of record NC_069125.1, read on the forward strand.
ACAAGTACCGGGACTGTGTAAATTTCATTCGAAATTCGCGATATTGAAACATCGACTTCTATGTAACCACAATAAGGCGCATTGGTACCACCAGCTCCACAAATATTTAAATGAATTTCTTCAAGTTTGTGTAACTCCGGTTTTAGCTCCATATCCAAATCAAATTGCTCACTTATAGTTGTTACCATAGAACCAGAGTCTATCAATGCATTAGTAGCTTTGCCATCTATCACGATCTCAGATTCATTGCTATGACGTACCAACCTATCAAAGAGAGAAACTTTCCTTTTAGGGCTATAATAATCATGCCTGGTGTTTGCCCAGCAACCCAGACATCTACTGGTTTAAAGCTTCATTTTGTGTTTTCTCTGACTCCCCCTGCTTCTTGACTCCGGAGTTATTGCCTCTTCCTCGACCACCTCTCGAAGAGTAATCGCCCCTATAGGTGCGTGGGTAATTACCATCTCTATGTTCACTTTGGCCACTCTGCGCTGTTTTCATCTTCTCATTGTCTTTCTTCAACTCTTCAAACTTGTGATCAAGATCTGTCAGCTTTGCCATCAGTTTATCTAGCATCAGCCTCGATTCATCAGTTTCCGCAACTTGTTGTTGTACCTTCACTTTTTTCTGGCCCGATCTTTCTCTTGTCAACTGCATTTCATATTCCTCCTCCCTGAACTTGTTCCTTAATTATTCATAGGACATGCCACTTTCAAAGTGTACTCTTGTTGCATTCCGCAAGTCATCATTATGAAGTCCTCTCCAAAATATTTTCTTTACTATCTCTTCCCTCTCATCTGAATCTAACTTAGATTTTCTTGCTATCTGTCTCAGCATTTCTTCAAGACGAATTCCCCATTCTACAGGGCGTCCATCGCTTTTCTGTTATGCCATGAAAAATCTAGAAAGAATGGAATCCTTGCTAGCAATATTTGCAAGAGTTCTCTGATTTCCTTAAGATGTCGTTAAGGGTGGCGCTTGGTCCTAATTGCAGCATAGTTCTTTTGGCATTGCCTTTTAATGATTTCCTAATTCTTTGAACTAATACCTGTTCAGAGTATAACGACATTATACTTTCAATTTCAAGCTTGTACTCGTCAAATGAAGCTTCATTCTTCGGAACAGGTTCCGTACCAGAGAATGGGGTAAAGTTGAACTTGATCGCTGTGTTAGGATCATACTTTGCAGTCATCCCACAGGCCTGCTTGTCTTCATTCAAACTCTCTTTTAGAATTTCAAGCTCTTTCATCTTTTGTTCAATCTGCTCCATCTTTCTATTTTCATCACTATTCATTCTTTCATTCATAGCGATTCTCCGTTCGCGTTCATTTAATCTCCATTCAATCATTTCAAAATATCTCGTTATTTTCTCCTCCATTACAACCAGGTACTTTTCTCTCCCTCTCGAACTTTCTAGTAAATTCACTCTCTTTCTGTTTCAACATCCTTTTCTCTCAGTAACTCATGCAACCTTCTTATCTCTAAATCGTTTTCTTTAAGTCCCTGTTCAAGTATCTGGATGCGATAATCAAAAGTTAACTTGTTACGTTGATCAATTTCTGTCTCCTTCTTAATGTCAGGGCTTTTATAACTAAGGTCATATTCAGACACCTTTGGAATCACTTCTTCTTCAAATCTCTCCAAATCTCTCCAAATCACTTCTTATCTTGTCACAATATGTTGACTTTCTTTCCGTATCATCATTATCATTCTGGCCTAATATAGTACTATTTCTTAATTCTTCAAGTTTTCCCTTTAAAAGCTGAGTTTCTTAAGAGATGTCAAATGGCTTTATTTCATCATATCTACCACTGTCAAATGGGTACGCACGCACAGTTGGCTCATACTTTGGCTGTCCTTCATCAACATTCACCCTCTCAGTGATCAATTTACTTCTGGCACTACTTGCTCTAGGGTCACTTTCTAACCTAGCCATTCTATCTATTCTTTGGGCAAGTGTGCGATCACGTAACCTCTAAGGTATACCACCCTCTGCCAAAATGTTTCAAAATTCAGTTAAAAAAAACAACAACACAATAAGTCATAAGACACATGAAACACAAGTAATCAGAAAAAGTTAAACTTTTTATAATAACAACAACCATAAATTAAAAAAATTAAAACAGCAGTATCAAGCTCAAATATCACAATTTACACTCACAAGCAAACAATTTTCAATCTTGTTCCTCACAATAAAGTCCAATTATCAACCATTACATTATTGTTATAAATTAACCAGCATACTAACTGTTCTTACTATTATTACTTCCCTTTGTGACACGACTGTCACTAATTCAAACCAATAATTATGAATTCAACAATCCATTAAGTTATTTCCCTTATATATACAATCTTCACTTATTTAACCAGTCAGAAACCTGCTTACTTCCCCTAGATAACTAAGCTCCACTTATTCTAAACCAGTAATCCCCCCTCACAACACAACTTCCATGTACGTTTGTCTACTCCAATTATTTTATTTTTTTAACTATAATTTTACTTTTCAAAGAACGATTTCCATAACTACTAAACTAAAAATGAAATTCTCAAGATAACATTTTCTGTAACAGATAATAGTATCATGCAGAAACGGGAATTTGAACCGTGGTCGTTTGATTAGCAGTCGGCCGCCTTATCAACTGCGCCAAGCGCCCGTTCGTTCTATGGCATGTATATGCGACGCGATTTATAAGTGACTCGCGGAATTTCTACTCGGCGCGAAAGGATCCTTTTGTTCTGATGTTTCGCTCGAATATAAATTTGTATCAACCTATCTTAAATGCTATTGGCATCGTATATAATTGGCTTCTTGTATAATTATACTAATGACTCGTAAGTCTCCTTTACATATACTAGATATAAGATTGTTAGTATATACCCAGCACCAGGCATGCATTTCATTCCAACATTTTGTAGTGATGTATTATATATACGTTTTTAAGGCCCATAAAAGGAGAATAAATTTTATGGTATAAAAACTGATGGTGATATACACTAATATTAGGGTTGTAATTACATCCTAAATATTTACAAAATTGCGAACATAAGTATTACAATCAGTGAATATCGAAAAATATACACCTGTCCGATATAACTGTATCAATTTTGATCCCTTAATCCTTTCCCCCCTTTACTAAAGCAGCCAGTAATCATCCAATCTAGCGGACAGTTTATACCCTTACAATAGCATTAAATAAACACTCACCAATCCGCCGACAGAATAATAGCCAATTAACACAAAAAAACACACACAAAAACAGTTACTGATCATTTGGAAAAACTGATCAGAATGTGTCCTTACAAAAAGGCACACACATGTACAAATACATGTACAGTCTGTGTAGCGGGTTATCCTCCTACGCAATCCTAAGCGACAATCCTGGTTCTGGAGTCCAAGAGTGCGGGGAGTACTCACTGGCCAAAATATATATGTTCCCTGGAAACGGCCTTAACACAGTATCCAAGTGCACTTATATATATATGTCCAGCTAGCTCACTATGGATTCAAGCAGACAGTACTGGTCAACTACCGGTACCACACGTTACTGGTCCCATGTAACAGGGTTCAACAACGGCACTGCGTATATAGCTGGTCCAATCAAATAGACTTCAGCTCCTTGCCTTTTCCGTTAATTCACAAATGTTGGGCGCCAAATGTCACCGGATGGGCGTTACGGGTTCTATCAACGGGAAGGACTGTAATATATATATATATAGAATATATATTTATTGCGTGAACCAAACAGTATGCAAGCAAAGCGTCAAGTGAATTAGCAAGCATCTGTCGACGGAATTAACATGTACAATTAGCAACTTAGTGAATACAAGTAGCAAAATAAAAGATAAATACAAAACAATCGATAAATATGACAAAAACCTTATGTGAATAATATACCTGTAATATATATATATATATATATATAGAATATATTTTTATTGCGTGAACCAAACAGTATGTAAGCAAAGCGTCAAGTGAATTCGATTTATCAATAGGCGATAAGCTTGAATGAACACACTGTTACTGTGATCACTGGTGGGAAACGCATGCCATTGTTAAACTACTAACTTATTGAAACGTTACATTACGCTGTACAATACCACATAGTTCTTAATATGTGTCAATAACTAACACAGATACTATTAACAGGTTGAAAAGATTATTTTATTGAAAGATACAAAACACACTGTGACATATAAATACTTTTTAAACATTTGTGAATATTGATTTAATCCCTTAGTTTGAGTTTAAAAGCTGTAAACTCCCTCCGTAAAAACTGTTTTTGCTACCGAAATATTGTGTTTAAAATTCTTACCCACTCCGTGATCTTTTTAATACCTCACTTCGTCTCGGTAAAGTACCATGTAAGTGGAAGTGGGCTCATGTATGTGCTATTTATAAGAGGTCTGACCCTCAAGATGTTGAAAATTATTGACCTTTTTCACTTTTAAGTGTTGTCAGTAAGGTTCTTGAAAGTATTTTGCATAAGTACATGTTTAATTACTTGCGTCAAAACGACTATCATCATTTCAATCTGGTTTTGTTCCTAAAGACTCCACTGTCAACCAGCTCGTATCGATCTATCATTCGTTTTGCCTCGCCCTAGATGAAGGAAATGAAGAAAGAGCAGTATTTTGTGATATTTCGGAAGCCTTTGATCGAGTACGGCATGACGGTCTTATCCATAAACTTCTTGAAAGTGGCATTACCGGTTCTTTATTGTTATTGCTTTGTGATTATCTCAGTGAACGTAAACAATGTGTTGTTCTTTCTGGTTCTATGTCTGATACAGTTACAATATCAGCTGGAGTTCCTCAAGTCTCAATTCTTAGGCCTCTGCTCTTTCTTATCTACATTAACGACATTGTTGGTGATATTCAATCACATATACGACTCTTCGCAGATGATACAACCTTTTATATAATTGTCGCAGACCCCGTAATTGCTGCACAGCAGCTTACTTATGACCTAGACAAAATTCATATGTGGGCTGAGAGATGGCTTTTTACATTTAATCCTGCAAAAACCAAATCGCTACTTTTCACTAGAAAGTCTAATGTGCATGTGCACCCCTCAGTATTCATAAATATTACTGAAATATATGAAGTTACAACTCATAAACACTTGGGCGTCACACTTCATAGCACCTGCTCCTGGCACAATCATATTCAATCCGTCAAACAGAAGTCCTTGCAGTGAATTCACTTCATGCGATCATTCAAATACGTTATTGATCGTAAATCGCTTGAGGTTCTTTATTTCACATTCATTAGGCCTTTGTTGGAATATGCCGATGTTGTCTGGAATAATCTGACGCAAGCTGACGAGGACGACTTAGAAAAAGTCAGAATTATATCCGGTGCAACTCGTTTAGTATCTTTGACAAATCTTTATGTAGTAACTGGAATTGAACCACTCAATAAAAGACGACTTAAACATAAACTTTTCCTATTTTTCAAGATGTTTCACTCTCTTCCGCCAGCATATCTTACTACTCTAAGTCCAACAAGAGTTGGAGATACTACTTCGTATAACCTTCGAAATGCAGCTAACCTTCGAAACATTTCATGCAAATCACAGTTGTTGACGAGTTCATTTCTGCCATCAACTATATCCGAATGAAACGCACTCCCGGAAGAAATTCGTTCATCGCCATACGTGCCCTATTTCAAACACAAACTTAATAAGAACATAAAACAAGTTCCTGACTTCTACTACGAAGGTGACCGCAAATCTTGTGTCAATCACGCAAGGTTGTGTATGCACTGTAGCAACCTTAATGAGCATATATTCTCAAAACATATTGTCAACAGTCCTAATTGTCAATGCGGTGAAATTGAGAACACTTAACACTTTTTCTTCACCTGTCCACTCTATAACGTCCAAAGAAATCATCTCATTGGTCAGTTATCCACCGTTGGTCATTTGCAGCTTCACTAGTACTCTTTGGATCGTATCAAACGAACAAACTTATTTTTGACCACGTCCACAACTTATTACCAGATCTGACCAGTCTCTGTACCACCTTCCTTATTACACCTTCCTTTTCTTCAACCTTTATCCTTTCTTCCTTCTAACTAATTGATTACAAACTAGAACAACTTGTTTCTACATATCATAGTTTACACCATACGACTATAAGATTATATTTATTCGAGTCAATGCACACCAGCCTAGCAGCGTGAATAACTTACGAAGAGAGACATAGTATACGCCTCAAGGCTTTTTCTCAATTCTGTGTACACTATTGTTTTGTGCTCAAATTTTTAAAACTAAACAATTTGTAAATATTATATCGAAATAAATAGTGTTTAAACCAAGAATGTAACAATTCGAACCTCTTAACATGAAGGGTTAAACAGTGGAATCGTAAATCAAATTGATAAAAAAATGTAACAAAACACAAATAACGTTCTATCAAAGTTCACTTATTATCTTCTAGGAAACAAAACAAACACACTAAACAGATCAGCAAAACAATTAATCAAATTAGCAACGACGCTTCGGGACCCTTCAAATCAATCTGCTGACTTCTGAAACTGATAAAGCATTTTAGCACTGCACCACAATCAACATGCCTTTGCATTCAATCAACCAAACCCTTACCCTAACCCATACGAAGACTCTCTACATAATGCAAACATTCTCAACACATCTGGAGGTAGCCTAAAGACAGTGAAAAACTTGCACGATTTTATTGAAGGACTCTCATGGTGCTAGTAACTATGGGCCTATATCTTTGTTGAGTATGCTAAGTAAAGTTCTCGAAAGTATCATTAACAAACATGCGTTCAACCTTAATACCCAACACTATGTTATAACCTGTTCGCAATATGGATTTGTATAAGATTCGTCTGTCAATCAGCTGTCTTGTGTTTAACATTCATTCTGTCAAGTGCTAAACAAAGGCAATAACATCATGGCTCATTTTGTGACATGTCCAAAGCCTTTTGACAGAGTCCAGCACCATGGCCTGCTATTCAAATTAATAAAATATGGTATTTCAGGTGGCCTACATGGTTAGATAATTATTTATCTGACCGACCACAGTGTGTGATGCAAAACATTCATTCTCCAAACTCTTGAATACGCAAATATAGTATGGATAATATTTCGGTTGTAGAGCGGGAACGGATTCAGTTGAAATCAGCGTGTATCATATCTGGAGCAAGTCGGCTTTTATCATTTGATAGCAGTTCTTTGGGTTTACCTATAAGATAAATATTATTTGTTTTATTGTTATGTTTCCTCAAGTTATTGCATACTTTGATAATATTTACCTTCTTTTTTATCTAGGATTGTTGGAATAAGAGTGAGGTTTGCTATTTTTCTATGAGCTTGTCTCTGTAGCTTTTTGCAACAATATTGTGCACTTTAACTGGTTAAAATTCCCAGTAAATTTACATTTTACTGACCGTTACAAGGCGGTACCTAAAAATCCTCGATAGACATACCTAGTTTTTAATATATAGTATGTATGCAATGTGCTGTTTGTGGAGTTTTGCGCTGTTCTTCCATGGTTCTTGTTTGTGATTTTAGCGTTTACCCAGTTCCATTAAACCGGTTTTATTTGATGCTGATGTAGCATCTTGTTCAATTTATTAAGATATAATAATTGAATTGAAAAAAGGTGTTCTTTACCTTTGATATGCATTTCAAATAAATATTCCAAGCAAGTTTTAAACTACCAAATAAAGGATGCTCTTATTTTTCTCCTTTTACAAAGAGAACAGTTTTGTTCTTATTTCATAACTAAGTATATTAGTTTTATTTGATTTTACAAGGGATTTTATACAATATTTATGCAAAAAGACACAGAAACAAGCTCAGCAGCAAAAAGTTTAAACATTAACCCGGTTTAGTGGCACTGGGCAAACTCCAAAGACATAGAACACAAAATCACAAACAAGAAACACAGAACAGCACAAAACTCTACAAACAGCACAGTGCATACATACAATACGATATATATATATATATATATATATATATATAAATAATTGGTATGTTTATCAAGAATTGTTAGGTAACGCCTTGGAACGGTCAGTAAAATGTAAATTTACTGGGGGTTTAAACCAGTTTATGTGCACAAACCTCACTCTTATCCCAACAATCCTTAATAAATGTTAAAACGCAAAAGGTAAATCTTATCAAAGTATGCATTAAAACTATCCGGCAATTTAATGGTAAAGATTCATCTAGGGCAGATACAATTTCTTTTATACTCTTTATTGAAGATGCACTAATACTCTAAAATAAGATTTACCACAAATAATATGATTATTAAAATATACCAAAAAGGATAAATACCTGTCCAAAACTAGGGTTCTTATGAAAGATAAAGAGTTTAATTTAAAAGAAATAAGCACAGTATTTTACCTTATGAGACTATAGTACATCACAGTAAATCTTTTAGCATTCACAAATTATTTTTTCAGCTCTTAATCTGGACTCTCACAGATAAATCATTTTTACAAATTGTAAAAACGTTAAGTCTGTGAGAGTGTAGCTTTATATATACTACTGCAATCTTGTTATATTTAATAAGTGATTTCCATAAATGCATACAAGTAAGTTATTAAAGGTTTATCAATCAGAAGTTATGTTTGTTATACGCGTGTATTCATTGATTTTGAATAAGAGTGTCCCTTAAAAGTTTTGAACAATCTCACAATTCCAGAATATATTATTCTAGGTTTTCTCTTCAGACAAACAGAATTTACATAATCTATCATTAATAATAAACATCTGAACTAAAGTTAGTTTGAAACTAAATCCTATGTTTATTTATTGTTTGAAGCCATTATATATGTGTTCTTTTGTATTTCTATATACCATTCAATATAGCTTTTTCCAACTTACATCCTGCAAACAGTGTTCCATTTAGCCTGACAGGTTGGAGTATTGTTATTTTTATTAAATCATTATAAACGTTTTTACTTTCTTTGATTTCAAGCCAAGTATTCTTACCACAACATGACATTGATGGGTTTTGAGTTTTATCATTAATACAAAAAGTAATTTAACATGTTGTTTAAGTATTTCTTAATAACTCCTATTAAACCTTCAAACAATATGAAAAATATATTTGTCTCTTTATAGCTCTCTAAGTATCTGTTGGTTACAAATGTGTCTGCATCGCATTTAATGAACAATTAATGACAATTTTTCTGGTTCCTATTTTATGGTTCATAGGCGCCCAAAATATGGCAAGAAAAGGAAGGTCTCTTTCACGTGAGTACCGTAGGCAAACTTCACGCCCATCGTAGCTATTGTCTGTTAGGTTAAATTTGTTACAGTGTCAGGTAGAAAAGTTTACACACTTTTTTTCTCTTTTAGGGGAATTTTGTCATCAATATGTAGTACTGTCGAACCACGTTGGCTCGAACTCGCTTGGCTCAAACTACATGTAAAGGTCCGGTAACTTTAACCTCAATGTAAGCATTTCCGCTTGGCTCGAATTGCTTGAGGATCGAGGTATTCTGGCCTGTCCCTGTGAGTTGAGCCAACGAGGTTCAACTGTATATATCTATAAGATAAAATATTTCTGCTGTAACTGTTTTTTTGCAGCGACAAGTATAATGTTTCCCTATAACATCGGATCGGATGTAAGTTGATATGTTTAGAAATGGTAATGTGATAGTACTATGCTATATTTTATGTGCATGGATATTCTTGTCATTTTAAAAGCGTTTATAATGACAGTGTGCGGATGTTACACTCGGTATAAAAATAATATAATGTTAGTATTATGGAAATAAATAACGTATTTTGCCCAGATTATTGCCGCAGCATAGATATTTTTGGTTTGTTGTTTATTTTATCTTTCTTTATTTTTAATGTTTATTTAAAGTTATATTCGTTGAGTTTCTTAGTCAGTTAAATTCTGAATCAGCAAAGCATATTAGGTTATAACCTAAACTAATAAAACACACAAGCAAATATTTTACTGGTTTATCACCACAAGGACACAAATCATGTATAAGTATTACTGTCCATTATCTTAATATTGATTACCAAAACATTACAAGCGCATATGTTGCCATTTCAAAAGTGGCACATATATTTTCTTTCTTTGAAATGTTACTCAAAATTTCAAATATAACAAACGACAACTTGCTTTATCTTTAGAGGCCACATTTCTAGCTAATAGTGTTGAACGATGGTCAAATTTATCTTTATAAACTGGTCGGATTTCAAATTACATTTTATATCAGGACACTACGAAATATATACCAATTGTATTTTGGATGAAAACTAACAATGATTAAGGTCGTTATGCCCAGTAGGCAAACAATAAATAATAAACCTGTTTAAAGGCACAATTCAAGGACCTATACGACAATGAAGTAGAGACACAAACATGTACATACGAAATATATTCGTCAAAATAGCTTTATCGAAAAAGATTGGATTACCGCAACCAAATGGTCAGGGAACAGGGTTTTCTTGTTAACGAGACTATCGGGGGCTACGGACATGTTTTCGACGTGGAAAAATAGCGACAAATAGTGAAAATGAATAACGCGGCGTCAGGAAGTTATAATACAGCTGAAACAAAACGATTAGTCAAGGAGTTTTACACTATAAACGATGTGGCAGCACGTTTGTCTACAAGTTGCATAGACTAATTACGGAAGAATAAACCGGGTCAGCCTTCCACCATAGGGGCTAGAAAAAAGAAACAAAGATTAACAGCGATATAACAACGTTATTAAAACCATTTGAATTCTAGTTACAGCTAAAGATTCATCTTCAAATTTTCAGTAAATGATGTGAAGATGGGACATTTTTTTTCAATTATTTTATTTTTCCAAGTTTGTTGCTAGTATATTGTTCAAGTATGTTTCATTGATAACATAATGATATTTTTACCTGAGTCAGATACACATAACTGTGTTGTCAGAAATATAGATGTAGCGTTTAATAATTCATGGGGAGTTTCCAGAGTAGAGTGCATTCCATTTTATATTTGAATATATTTTATATGAACTTTAGATAACATGAAGCAAACATTCATAAGGATAATGAATAACGATGTTTGATTTTATTGTATTAAGTTTTATTTTTGATAATGTAAACATCAATTAAAAAGGGTAATAAAATTCTAGCTTATCCTTCGATAGTTTTATACATAAAACAATGGAACATACATGGACAAGCCAAATAGGCATACATTCATAAATAAACCCTGTTTAGGAACACATTGCAAGGGCTTAAACGACAATGAGCTATGTTCCCTAACATACAAACACCAAACCTACTTGTTTAAATAAATTAAATAAATACGCTCGTCCTTTTATAGATTTTAGAGTTTATTTAAGAATACAATAGGCAATGTGCCCATGCGTACACAATCAATAAAATAAATACGTTAATTTTTATAGCATAGTCAACGGTCATTCAATCTTCCAATCATAAGTTACAAATTGGTTTAACAATCTCAGTGCCAAAGAACAACATAAACACAGCGAGAGGAATAACTAAATATTATCCGTATTAACTATAGTATGCATTTCTCAACTCGAAAGCTTTTATAACAAACATGGATAATCTTCTATATATAGTATTTTGAGAAGTGAATAATTATATGACTTAAAGCATATTAGGTCTTGCATAATAATATTTATCAATGTAAGCTTTTCTTATACCAGTATACAATTTACATTCAACAACAAAATGATATTCACCCAGTGAATCACATAAATGACATTTTCTTTCTGAATAAGATATAGCAGGTGGTTAATGCCATCTACCAGCCTCTACCTATAATCTGTGTCCAGACATCCTTAATCTTGACAATGCAAGTTTATACTTATAAAAGTTAACATCCTTTTAAACTGTTGTTATTTTGAAGTCTGCAAATAGCACATAGGTTGTAGCTCTGGTAGACTATGATAATTCTGAGCTCCAACTTTGAATAAAAATATCAGTAACTCTTTACCTAAACACCTTCAAAAATAAAGATATATCTCCAACTCCTTTGTTTAACCATACATCATTGAATCCAAGCCTCTGTAATAATTCTCTTAACATAGAAATCCAATCTACTTCTAAATACATTTTATCATATACAATTTTAACATATTTGATGGTTTGAATATTTATTTTAAGCCAATGTCTAATCACATTTACAAAACGTTTACTAAACAATGAAGTCCTACTTAGTTCACCATAAACTAAACTATGTTCGGTTTGTTTTCTAACTCCTAATATTTCTTAACAAAAAAATAAATGTAACATTTCTATTTGTTGACAATTAAAAAGACCCCACACTTCAGAGCCGTAACTTAAAACTGGATACATAAGTTTATCGAAAATATCTCATCTATGTTTCACAGATCCAAGATTTACAATTCCAAGATATGTAAACTTGTCAACAATTTCTAATTCCTGGCCTTTAAACCAACAATTTAAATTCCTCCTTTAATATACCGCCTTTCCTAATTATCATGACCTTTGTCTTTTGTGAGTTATCACTTCCACCTATCACAAAATCTCTCTAGTAATAAAAGACCTTCTTGTAAACCAATCTCTGAGTCTGACAAAAAACAATATCATCAGCATAAATAATATAAATAGTTTAAACACATCTAAATCTATACCCTGATGGTTAATTAGTCATGAAATACTCTTCTTTATCATTTAGATACATGGAAAATAAAAATGGAGATAAGGATTCTCCTTGACGAACACCTAACAAACATGATAAACTATCACTTAAAACATTGTCATATTTTACTTAAGACTTAACATTCCTGTACATTGAACGTTTAATATCTAACATTTTACCTCTTGCACCAAGTTTAATAAGTTTGTACCATATATTATTCCGTACAACATAATCGAATGCCTTGGTAAAGTCCACAAATGCAGTAAATAACTTCTTATTTGTATTTGTGAAAAAAGTTTATAATACCATATCAAACAAAAACATTATCGATAGTTCCCGTATTTTCTCTAAAGCCAGCCTGAGCCTCAATATAAACTTGATAATTTTCAGCCCAATCAGTAAGTACATCGTTCAAAACTTTAGTGAATATCTTTCCAAGGGTACTGAATTATGTAATACCTCTATAATTACTTGCAACATTAACATCTCCTTTTTAAATAAAGGCATGATGAACCCTTCAGACCACTTTTCAGAGAAATAACCAGTGTCAAATAATTTGTTAAACAATCTACATAAAGCTGTACTAAATGCATCATTGTTTGATCCAAACTTGAAAAATTCATTAATAAAACAGTCAGGGCCACCTGATTTACCATTATTTAATTTAGTAAAGCCTTACTGATAGCCTCAATAGTAAAAGGTACAGTAAGTACCTCAAACATAACATTTAATTCTCCTTTAAATATCTTTCATTGAAACACAATATGTCTTCATCAGGTTGAAAAAAACACTGATTCAGGATTATTTATAGATCTGAAATATTCTAAAACATCACCAGATGTAAGGGAACATGAGTTGTTTACAATATATCCTTTAAGCAACTTTCAATACCATTTTGCATTATTCATTTTAGCATTTTATAGTTTACATGTGTGTGACTTGTCAAATACAAACTTCTTTTTTCTAACCTCATTCTAATATTGACGAGCGATTTCATATTGGAATTCAATCGATTTGAGACCGATTCCAGTGTTATTGCAGATACCTACCGAAGACATCCTTACAGCTAGAACACATTATCCTATAACAGGACTTGATTGCACAGCTGATATCTCGTGTGTGACATACCAGGAATGAAGAGAAAATTATGCGTTTGGTAAGCTTGATGTGGTTTTTTTCTCAGTATGTATTTTATCACTTGTTTTGTTTTGTGACAATTTAATAGTACAAAACAAACGTCGAAGACAATATATATGCAAAAAGCTACAGAAACATGCTCGGTAGCAAAAAGTTTAAACATAAACCCGGTTTAGTGGCAATAGGCAACGCCAAAGACATAGAACACAAATTCACAAACAAGTTTATTGATCAATGTTGAGGTATCGTCTTGGAACGGTCAATGAACGCACACATACTTTCATTTCAATATTAAACTAGTTGTATGTCCAAAACCTCATACTTGTCCTAACATTAATCAATATTTTTAAATTAATAATATATTACACCTTTTTCCTACACATACACTCGGACAAATTTAATCAGAAACACCTCTTACGTCAAAGCTGAGTCATATCGCTAATCTGCCTTTTTGTTTTGGGAAAAAGAATGAAAACTAAAGGCAAATATAAATTCCTATTTTTTACTTTTAACCGCAAGATATTTGACCCTTAAATTTTGCTACCTACATTAACAATTTCATTCATTTCAAAGTCGATACAAATCTTTTGTTTTCATTTGTACTTAGTATATTATCATGCTCCGTTGAAACGTGAGGTTATATTTCACCGACCTTTTTAAAAATAATTGTGACGACAATCAAAACCATTCTTAAAATTGTTCTTATGCTTTCGTTATTTAGACTCGCGGTTCTTCGTATTCAAATGACCACTTTCCTTAAGAATCACAAAAATAGTTGCCTAGCAATTCGCAAACCATAACTCAAAAATAACTGACACATTCCAGAAGTGAAATTATTTGATTATTTCTTTGACACATTGCTTTGAACTAAAATATTATCGACACTAACACTACCAATAAAGGCACGCATAGTAATGACCCTCTCATGTGTTTGTTTCAGGTGTCTGGTTGTCGCAGTGATTGTATCTATTTACATGTTGGCACAGCAGGTTAATATAACCATGAGCACTGCGATATATTTTTCCAGTCAGCTTGAAGAGGTTCGGCACATAGGTTTCCTAAAGGTACACAAAGCTGCTAGTTCCACAATGCAAAACATTTTTTTTCGGTTCGGCTTAAAGCGTAACTTAACGTTTGTGTTTACAAATCATCCGAATTATTTCTCGAGAACGGTGTCACAGCACCTTCCTCTGAAAATGCCAAGGTTCAGAGGCGACCATGACATCCTGTGTACACATGGCATTTTTAACATACAGACCTATGGAAGCGTACTTCCGAAGGATGCGACGTACATTGCAATTGTGCGAGAACCGCTCGAACAATTTGTGTCTTCTATCAACTATTATTCTCAGCCATCCTCGCAGCTCCCATACATATCGGCAATCCCTGGAAATAAACTAACTGCACTCATACGTAATCCAAAATTCGACAAAGGATTTTTTTCATACACTAAAAACAGTATGGCAAGAGACTTTGGAATATCTATTTCAACCAATCAGGAAACAATTGCTGCAAAGTTGACAGAGCTTAATAGCATTTTCAAATTGGTTTTGTTGGTTGAATATTTTGAAGAATCTTTGATACTTTTGAAACGGTATTTTAAATGGAAGCATGTGGATATATTGTTTATATCAAACAATGTTCACAGCAAGGAAGGCTGGTCAAAAAAAGACCTTACTCCAGATGATATTGCGAAATTTAAGCATCGAAATTGGCTTGACTATTATGTGTATGACCATTTTTATGAAGAATTTTGGCGCAAGTTCCGGTTTGAGTTACTCGATATTCATATGGAGGTGCTCTATTTCAAGCGCGTCCTGGAACGTCTTGCGTCCTTCTGTCGTGCGGGGAACGAAAGCGTTGAGAGAAGTCTAGAGGTCGAAACAAGTACCTGGGACGCGGGCTTTAGGGTGAACCGTGAAGAATGCGACCTGATGTTAAAAAATGAGCTTGATTTTATATCAGTATTGCGACAAAAACAGGGAAGTGAGCTCTAAGAAGTTGAAAATTGCCATGTAATTAATTGTAAGATAATAGGTCCATACGTATATTATATAAGAGGGACTGAATAATAAACAGTTCATCTTTGTATTATTTTTCAAAATTATATTTTACAGGTTTTCATTAATATTTTACATTGTCATGGTGTCGCAAAATATTATGACAATCTGTAAAAAGAGACGTTCAACATTGTTGTGTTTGAACAATAATGGAAGGAATGTCAGTGGGAACCAGTAGAGTGATTGTTACAAAATACTCCGTTCTTTTACATTACAAGCTGATACTTACGCGCAAGAATTAGATTCAGTGTGTGTTTTCATGCCTGCGCATGGGTGTGCTAATGTAATAGTATATGTGTGTGCGTGAGCATAATTGTTTAGTATGGATATTTATCCTAACAAAATAAATAGAACTGACTTTTTAAGATAAGAATTTAGAACTGTGTGCTAATACAGATTATATGTGAAAAAATAAATGAGATAAAAAAAACATTTGACTACAGAATGTAATTCCACTGTCGTTGACGTATGCACTTGAATTTGAACAATGTAATAAATATTTTATTTTTGTCTTGGTCACGACAAAAAAATTAACACCTATTCGTTAAACATCAAAAAACAGTCAAAAATGTCACGAAATTTGATTTTACATCTTCTAGGTCACACACTACCAAATATAGCATTGGTTTAATACGCTAAGTTGACAATCAAAGTTTTGAAAAAAATATAAAATATGTTGTTCATAGGTTAAGAATAAACGGTATGTACAACCACGAACATGGAAGATGAAATATATAAACATATTACAATAGTAAAGAAATGTCACAAAATTGGATTGATTTTGTTTCCAGGTAGACAGCAATTGTCATCCCGTGTGTACAAAGTTAAATTGGCAAATCATAGTTAAAGTGTAAAGCCATCATAAGAACTGATGAATAAACAATATAATAATATAATATAGTAAGAAATGTTTCAAAGCAATACATACTTAAATATACAGGATATTTTACTGGCCAAGGTAAAGTACATACGTGAATGTTTATTAATTGGAATGTGCAAAAATTATTTGTTAACTTCCAAATATTTAGCTTAAAATTGTGAAGAAAATTAATCAGGTCTTTTTTAACATCAAGAATCAAAACATGTTACAAAATTACTTATTGTTCGTGTCAAGATAAAAACATGACTTATTTTTTATATCAAATAATATTATAAATCTTGTGAGGAAATGTGAAACAGATATTTGTTACAAATCAGATCATTCAATAATTGCTTTAGAATTATGTTTTTCTTTAACCAAACATGGTAAAGGACTATGGAAATTTATTAACTCACTTTTATTAGACATTGAATATTTAGAATGTATAAAAAAAGATTGATGATGTTATTTTACAATATTGTAATCCTGTATACGATAGTGAGTTTGTGGTAGAAATGGATAGATCAGAAATACAGTTTGTAATTAATGATGAATTATTTTAAGAAACTTTGCTCATGGAAATTAGAGGTAAAACTATATATTTTGCCAGTTACAAGTCTAAAAAAAGAAATAAACAAGACGAAATATTGCTAAATGATATTTTAAAATTGCAAAGTAATATAACAGAAGATACAGTTAATAATTTTAGAGACTGAGTTAAATGAATTAAGAAGCAGTAAGCTTAAAGCCTTTGTTATTATATCTAGAGCAGACTGGAAAGAAAATGGTGAGAAGGCTACCTCATATTTTTGCAACTTAGAAAAGAAAACTATTGCTGATAAACATTTACCATTTATTGAAAGAGACGATGGCACTTTTATATATGAACAAGATGAAATTTTGAAAATTCTTACAAATTCTATCAACATCTTTACAGTGAAAGGGAATCTGTTGATTTTGATCTACAAGAAGAACTAGATAATTGTGTTTATAATGTATTAAACAAACATCAGATAAGCTCCCTACAGGGCCTTCTAACATATGATGAAGTATCATGTACGTTAAAACATATGGGAAATGATCAATGTCCAGGATGTGATAGATTCACAGTAAATTTCTACAAATGTTTTGGAAAAATATTGGCAATTTTGTTGTTTAAATAAATCATGCCTTTAAGTGTAATTCGTTTTCTAGAAATATAAAATTGGGTAAGATTATATGTATACCAAAGGAGAATAAACCTAAATAATTCTTGAAAAATTGGAGACCTATTACTTTGCTAAACGTCATTTACAAGATAGCTTCAGGTAGCATAGCGAATAGATTGAAAAGTGTATTAGATGTTTTAGTTTCTAAAGACCAAACTGGAAATTTTGAAAAGGCGTTTAATTCTATATGTTACACAATGGCCCTCGCCAATCTGCTAAGGTCATTACTCGTTTCCTTAGCTACTAAGTGGTCAAAATGCCATAGCGTTATTTTCATTTGAGCTTCATTACCGTTACCGGCAGGTGTCAATTAGGTATCCTAAGAATATATGGAACGGTTAATCTCTTTATCATTTGTTAATAACGACCCTAAGGCTTGATTAATAATTATCAAATGATCTGCTTTCTGATAAACTCATATATTACTTGGTACCATCGAAGATCAATCAGCAAGGGCCAAGGTCAACCGCTAATGGCTAATTTAAATACTGTCCAGAGATGAGCTTAATTACCTTGTTTACTAAAATCCTATCAAAGGGGTTTGGTCTAGTCCATTTTGACGTCACCAGATATATTGATTGACAGGCTCCTTTTTGTTGCGATAGCCAGTAAGATACTTTGAGTATGGTCACGTGAGGTCAAATGTACCACCTGATATCGTTAAACTATGAAGGAAAATTAGGAAACACTTCTGAATGGTCATCTGCAATTTAGGTCAATTGAGAAATATAAAAACACTTATCCGGAGCTTAAGGGATAGTTTTTGGAGTTTGGAGTCTGCTTCTCGTTAGGATAGTCGAGAATGTAACTGGGTTTAAATCTTCAGGTCTAAGGACCGAGATCAGGCAGTCTGCCAGCTTAAGATCTCAGAGTCAGCTTT
Source organism: Mya arenaria (assembly GCF_026914265.1). NCBI lineage: Eukaryota > Metazoa > Mollusca > Bivalvia > Myida > Myidae > Mya > Mya arenaria. Next base: position 81,021,951 of record NC_069125.1, read on the forward strand.
GCTCTTCTTTAATAGATCAAATTAATTGGAACTAAGAAACAAATAATTGCTAACAATAAAACGTGTATCATCGGACGTGGTTGTTTTGACTTTATAACTATACGATAGAACGGCTTAGTGTAAAGGACGCGGTTTAATCATGAGGGTGCTACATATATCGTTTAATTTTATTGAGAAAACCTTAGCATTATTTAAGTTTGGTGATACATTTAAAAGGTAGATCAGAATATTTTTATATAATACTGAGGTAGCTGTTCAATTAAATGGATACTTGTCAGATTTTTTTTAAGATAGGTAGAGGATGAAGACAGGGAGATCCAATTTCTCCATACTTATTTCTTTTATGTGCAGAAATCCTTCCTATTAAAAAAAGACATTGTAAAGATATAAAAGGTGTATGTGTCGATGGGGAGGAATATAGGATTTCACAATTTGTGGATGATACATCTGTATTACTAGATGGTACAGAGAACACAGTAAAAACTGTCATAGAGCAGTTATATAGATTTTCACAATTATCAGGTTTAAAGGTACATTTTGATAAAACGAAGTCAGTTTGGATTGGAACACTAAAATATTATGCCAGATCGATTAAAACAAAATTCAAATTGTCATGGGGTGATACTAGATTTAAACTATTTGGTGTACATTTTGATGTAGATCTTTATAAAATGTGTGAAATAAACTTTGATGAGAAACTGTTGAAAGTGAAGAATAGCATTCGGTATTGGAAAAGAATAAAATTAACACCTATAGGCAAACTAACTGTCGTAAAGTCAATTGTATTACCACTGTTTTTTTATCAGCTTACCTTATCCATCAAATGATTTTATGAAACAACTCAACGATTTATTCTCTGAGTTTGTATGGGATGAACCTAAAATGCAAAGCACAGTGTTTGTGAAAGATTTTACAGAAGGTGGTATAAATATAATAGATGTTGTGAGTTATATGTATAGCTTGAAAATAAAATGGCTTAAAAACTATATAGTACATACTGAAAGTAAATGTTTTAAAGTAATGGCTAGTTTATTTGATGTGGTAAAGATGTTTAATTGTGGTAAAATGTTTTTTTTAAATATTTGCCAAAAATTGTCAAATAATTTTTGGAAATATGTAATAAAAGAATAAATGCTTTATATAGATAAAATATGTATGGGCAAAGTAAAGCAGTTTTTGCATATTCCTTTATTCTATAACCATAACTTTAAAAAAGGGAAGTTATGTTTTTATACCTGCCTTATATAATAAGGGGTTACACTATTTAAAAGACTTATTCGATTTAATTGGTAAAATGTATAATCTTAGTGCTTAAGAATGGATTGTTGGCAAACAAATAAACTTATTACATTACAATGGGCTTAAATCTGCAATATATCCATATATAAAACAAAAGAACATTGTGTTAGGAGACATTGATATTGCTCTTTGTATTAACCCATGATTTAATTGTTATTTATAACATGACCTAAATAGATTTCTTTACAACACGTTTATTAAAACAATGATATACCAACTAGTCAACAAAAGTGGGTGTTGTTATATTAAAATATCAATATAAAATGGAAAGTTACATATAGCTATGTATTCTATTGCTCAAGAGACACATATATACAATGGTTACAGACAACAATAATTCACAGAATACTACCAACAAAATCGTTGCTTTATAAAATGAAATTAGTCGATGATAAGCTATGTTCCTTTTGTGAACGCTGTGAAGAAACTCTTTTTCATCTTTTTTGGGATTGTAATAAGATACAGCCTTTGCTACAACATATTTTACAAAAAGTGTTTTCCATTGACCCAAATACTGTCATACATAGCATGTTTGTTTTGTTAAGGTCTGGAAATAATAATTTCAGGTTTGACTTATTGTTCCTAGAATTTAAGAAATTCACATTTTTATGTAAAAGAAAAAAATAGTTCCAACAATGCCAGGGTTTATAAATAGCCTAAGACTGGCTCTGAATATTTATAATAGCACACAATTATCGGAAAGGAAAAAAAAGTTATTAGACAGTTGAAGAACGTTTTCTATTATAACTTCTTTTTCAATAAAATTATACTAAAATAACAGTTAAATATAAAGCATTGACGTTGACATACGTTGACAATATCTGATATACTTGCATGTTTATTTATTTCCTTGGTTTTTTATCTTTCCGTTTTTTCCCTTATTTTATTGTTGTACAATGTTATTTATAATGAAACAGTACAATACGTGTGTATGAATGTTACTTTTCATGGTCTGTGTATGTTGTTGTATCTACTGTTTGAATAAAAGAAACTATCCCTGATAAAAACAGGATTTTTTTTTTCGTTCTAAAATGGTTATGCTGTCTGGCATTCCCCAAAAATATTATAATTTGTCTCAGTATTTGACAAAATGCGCACAATAATGCGAATAATTGTGTGGTGATAGATGTGTTTTTATTGTATGGGGAATGCTGTATATTTTAAACAAAACTAGTAATATTTATTTACATGTTAGATAACTATTTTAAATAAAGCAATAATAGCTACATATCCAAGTATTCCTTTAACACTTAACAGAACCTCAATATTTCGTATACCATGACACTAAACAGTCAAAACAAATCTTAATATCAAATTCTTTCGTGTCTTGGTCAAGATTATCAGTCCATACGTACGTTAGAAGTTAAGTTTCCACATCAAAAAAGTGAAAATATGACACATAATCCGATATTTGCTTTTAATAGGTCAAAACAAATGTTTTCGTTCATATGTCAAGAATACAAATGGTAAAACGTGCGCAGTAAGTACATTTGCTACTCATGGTGTGTTAAACCATAAACTTACTTGGCATTTTACTGAATGGCGTGATGTGTTACAAGAAATCAAAGAATGTCGAGAAAATGGATGAATTTTGTTTCTACGTCTAAAACAATGATCACGTGTGTCCTACGTCAAATTTACATAATACAGGAAATGTGTAAAACCATCTACATCAACGATGACTAATCTACATACCTATATAGTATTAACGAAAGCGCTGCCTTTCTTGTTAGTGTTTTTTTTTTTAAGTTCTATGTCTTTGGCGTTTACCCTGTGCCATAAAACGGGGATTATTTTTAAACTTTTCGCTACTGAGCTTGTTTCTGTAGTTCTCATATTAATATTGAAGGATCTTTTGCGGATGTTTAGTTATAGTTTATTAATAAGATCAAGGGTGACGTACAAGGAGTGAAGGCAAACATTTGTCGTTATGCAAATTATGGAAGTTTTTACCTTATTTAATTTACAAAGCTGTTCTGCTGCACTAGATAGTTTATTTAATATTTGAACAAACATGTACATTAATATTGTATACGTCAGAATATATATATATGACTCAATTATGCACAAGGTTCACATACTACTATATTTGAATGTAACATACAGGACGCAGCTGGCTTACGATTGTTTTTTACGACCTTGAGCATTGTAGATATCGATACCAATCATCTGCTGAGATTGAACGTTTATAAAAATAACTGCATTCGTCTTGTTCTGTACAGTCTTAAGTTTATGAAAGCGACCTCACTCCCTGTTTCTTAAATTTTATTTTTGGTTTCAGGAATGGATTACATTCAACCCCACCTACTGTCAGAATTACACAGACCGTAATTACACATTCATTTCCTCCATAATGATAGAGCAAATCTAGTAGTTTATAAATAAACACCAAACACGTTACATCATGACAGGATGCAAGTAAACAACATTCACATTTATATAATTAAATTTCGATAACACATATTGAAATAACATGTTTAACTAAGCCAGACCTGTGTATATTTCATATTGCTTCAATAATAGTTATTAAAGTATATGAGTACACATAAAGAACACTTTAAAGAACAGTACAACATACACATACTAATACTTGAAGACATTACTCACATTGCATGCGTTTCCTAGAAACAAAAGGAAAAATTTCTAGATACATTTGCTTCATTGCTAAAATATTTGTGTTACAGATTTACAGAAAGCAATTATATAAAAACTTGTTAATGTTAAACATGTTATTGCAATGCACGGCATTTAAATAAAGACTTTCGATAGAAAGAAGCATTCCCGTCCAACGCGGAAAATGTGGAAAATCGCAAACAAATAATATAATACACACTATTTCATTTTTATCGTATCTGTAGAAGGACGAAATTGGTCCACACATGAAGTATGTTAATTCGGCAGTCAGTGCGTAAAACCACATACGTAACACTCTTACACAGTCTGTATTTATGTGCAAAATATATTTAAAATAATCACAACAATTGTTGTATATAACAATAGGAAAATATTATGTCACATTTAAAGAGTCAACTACAAGAATCTTTAATGAAGCGTCTAACACGTGTTAACATATCACAAAAAGGTTCCAAAGACAAAAGACAAAGAGTTTACACGTACCTAGAAAGTTTTATTTGTACACATATAATGTGTAACATCACATCATTCGATGACAAATGGCCAATGTCCTTTTGCTTTCTTTGTGTTCATGTATAAGGAAAGATTTAAAGTTGACTCTGGTGTACTAAGTTAATTCATCGTATGTAAAAACCAAGAAAGAGGTCTAAATTGTTGCTCGAACATTGTGAAACGCAATCACAAACAAGTCGAGTTAAGTTGGTTAGCAATATATCGTATGCAAAAATCTAGAAAGGCATTTTTTGCAGAAGCTTAAAGCTTGCAAAAGGTTTCGACAAAAAAGGAAATATCAGGATATAATTCGTTGAAAAGGGGTATTTTAGAACATCAGAAACATATCGAATTCTGTCAACAACATAGATGTTATATGTTTGTTAAAAAGTCATCATTTGTAAAAAGAAGTTTACTGGGCAAGAATATCTTGCAATGCGACAATATTCGGTGACGAAAGGGTTTTTATTGCAGCAGCTTATAATGTGAAAACAATAACAAATATAATGAAATTGTAACAATAATCTGCTAGAGGACCTTAAAGTTCAAGGAGCTTCTCTAATCAAATTTAAAATAAATAAGTATAAACGTGTTAACATATCACAAAAAGGTTCCAAAGACAAAAGACAAAGAGTTTACACGTACCTAGTAAGTTTTATTTGTACACATATAATGTGTAACATCACATCATTCGATGACAAATGGCCAATGTCCTTTTGCTTTCTTTGTGTTCATGTATAAGGAAATATTTAAAGTTGACTCTGGTGTACTAAGTTAATTCATCGTATGTAAAAACCAAGAAAGAGGTCTTAATTGTTGCTCGAACATTGTGAAACGCAATCACAAACAAGTCGAGTTAAGTTGGTTAGCAATATATCGTATGCAAAAATCAAGAAAGGCATTTTTGCAGAAGCTTAAAGTTTGCAAAGGGTTTCGACAAAAAAGGAAATATCAGGACATAATTCGTTGAAAAGGGGTATTTTAAAACATCAGAAACATATCGAATTCTGTCAACAACATAGATGTTATATGTATGTTAAAAAAGTCATCATTTGTAAAAAAAAGTTTACTGGGCAAGTATATCTTGCAATGCGACAATATTCGGTGACGAAAGGGTTTTTATTGCAGCAGCTTATAATGTGAAAACAATAACAAATATAATGAAATTGTAACAATAATCTGCTAGAGGACCTTAAAGTTCAAAGAGCTTCTCTAATAAAATTTAAAATAAATAAGTATAAACGGCCAGTTAAATTCATCTTTTGTATATATAAAAAATTAGACGGTTGAGTATTTGCACTGCGGAAAATGGTTGAATATACGGGAAAGAATGGTCCCGTACATCTTGAATATACGGGCGTGTTCGGACCCGTGCACCCAACGTGTACGGGACCCGTACATGAATACGTATACGGAACACCACGTGTACGGACTTTCGTATAACCATCCACGTACCCGTATATATACGAAAGTTATAAAAGTATAAACAATTTTTTATTTCTTTCACGTATTTTTGAAGAAATACAAATTTTTAGCATATCATTTTTTTGGCAAAAATATATGTATGAATGTGCGGAGCCCATACACTCGCATGTACGGGATGGATATACGGACCCCGTACGTGCAACGTGTACATGATGAATATACGGACCCCGTATATGCAACGTATACGGGATGGATATACATACACCGTACACGTAACGTGCACGGGATGGATATACGGACCAGTACACGCAACATGTACGGGATTGGAATATGGACCCCGTACACGGATGAATGTACGGTCCTTATACGGTATGGACCTAGGTAAGGTTTGACCGTGTTAGACACGGATGATAAGAAAAAAACAAATACATGCTGTTTTATAAAAAAACATTATTTATAGACATAGACAAAACTACTATTTATATAAATTCACAAGATTTAAAAATAGCATAGTTGAATAATCAAGTTTAAATGTCATTCTAGATCTGCCTTAACATAATCATTTTATTGTGGCATTTGCTCAAACAAAATGTGGTATGATTAAAATTCCACTGTCTTGTCAACAACAATTTATACAGGCTGTTAAAACAAACATCAAGAAATCATTACACAACTAATATAAGTTCCATTCCGCGATTTCTTAGCTTCAGGCATTAGGTCAAATTGCGCACGGACATCAGGTCACTTAAAAAAGAAATTATACAGACATAACAAGCTTATGGCGTACAGACATTTGAACCCCATGATAGAAAAACTATTAGAATATGTGACACAACCTATAAATGTCTAGACTTGCTAAAGATGCACTCTCAAAGCATTAAAAACTGTAATCTTTGGCAGTTTTCAGCAATTTACTGTAATCTGTGTGCTTGAATTGAAGGAATTTATACACAAGTTACCTATATCTGAGACAAAAATATTTTATGTCAAAACGGTCAATCTGAGAGAGTGCAGCTCTAAACAATTCAACCAGTCCATTCCGAGATGTGATGATAATACATAAACATAAATTGTGCTGTACATGATATTCCTATGAAATATTGTCGATGTATGCCAACTAATATTTAATCAAAGTAATTTCAATACATAGCTTGTATTAATTCATAAAGGCATACATATGTATTATTTTGTTTCCCCTCAAAATTGTACCAGCGAGCCAAAAATTGTCTAATGTCAAAATGTCAAACCTTTTAGATTGCCATCTTTTTAGTCGACTATCGTAAATTGAAATTATTATAGTCGCATAAATATGCATAGCAAAAACGAAAAATTGATGTTGTATGGCTGAAAGCGTTAAGATAAATAGCATTTTCGGCAGATTTCCAAATAGTTGAGATCATTATTGTGAGTTATCTTAATGACTGAAGACTTTAATGCCAAATTTAGCTGAATCTGAGACAAAACTTAAATAAGTAAAAAGTGTAAAACTTAAGAGAGTGCAACTTTAAAGATTGTGTATCTTTATTGCCACTCCCTCATACCAATGGATGGGTTAGGGTCAACTATCAATGAAAATAAAGTTAATAATGGGTAACAAACTATGAAAAGTAAGCTAACAATTAGAGCCGTTTAAGATAAATTAAGGAATAGAAAAAAATCTGGTTTGCTACTTCTTAAATGTTTATCTAATTGTTAAACTGTTGTTTTTTAACCACGAAGATGAACAATAAGTTTCAATTCAGAACTTTCAATATCATGCAAACTTAAAATTAATATTTATTGTTTTCAGTCTAATTTCTTTAAAACAGATGCCTCTTATTTCAGAGCGGATTTTATCAGCATTCTTCAAAACAGTTGTCACAATTGTTTAAATATAATAAGTAGTGAGATAAGGAAGCTGGTTATTTATATAAAAAATTATGTACTTATATTTCATTATTTTAATTTATATTTAATTCGGTCATAAAATTTCCCACAGTCTGTCGAATTAATTGATAAGTTTTTGATTATGTGTTTTAGTTGTAACTCGTATAGTTTTATGACCCACTTGCCATGTGGTTTTTCAAAGCAAATGATCATGTCACTAATTGACATAACACGGGCTGTCAGTCAAACTTGCCGGCCAATACCCGACTGACCAATCAGCGTCCAAATAAGGTATGGCTTATCAGTTGCCCTTTGCTATCCGCCATGACCTCCGACAATCTGCACTTCAGTAGTATAAAACTTTTCCTTCAATATATTTATTACAAGTGTGTTCTTTATGATTGAGATCAAGGTTAAACGAATAAGGAGAGCCAAAACACTGACATTAACAAAATTACGTTGAGGTTGATTTCCTCTGCATTTCTTTAACATACATAATAATAACTGTGTATTAAAACTACACTCACAGATTGACCGTATTGACAACGTTTTTGTCTTGGAATGAACCAATTTTGCGTAAATATCTGGATTTCAGTGATATAAGACTGCTGACAAATGATCAGTTCTTCATATTTAGGTTTGAAAATTGATGTTTAATGGCTGAAAGCTTTACAATAACACTAAGTCTTTAAAAATTCTAAATATTTCGGCAGTTTTCAAAATAGTTACGATCAGTTATACTGTAAGTTATCTTTTATGATTGAATGAAATGAAGGCATTGATGCCAAATTCAGCATATGAGACAAAACTTAAAAAATGTTAAAATTGTCAATCTTTGAAATGCATCTTTAAAGAGCATCTTTATTTCAACTCCCTCATACCAATAGGAGGATTAGGGTAAACTGCTTTCAATGAAAAGGAGGTTCATAATAGGAATCAAACTTTGAAGAAAGTAAGCTAACAATAAGAGCCATTTTCAATAAAATCAAGATAAAAACAAATTTGGTGTCTTCAAAATTAGAACTATTAAAAAACTTGAAATTAATAAATATTTTTGTTGTGTTTATTTAGTAATCGGTCTCTTTTGACGCCTTTTCTTAGATATGATCTTATTTTATCAGCATTTAAAAAGCAGATGTCACAGATAATATAAAACTGTTTGAATACCATTATGACTGGATAAACATGCTGGATTTTTATTTACATTGTTATTCATTTTATTCATTTATTAATATTAATCTATCATTCTTTAATTCATGCATAATATGATAATATTATTTTCAGCAGTTTGTCGATGAAATTTATTAATAATTTTAATAATTTGTGTTTTGTAGATTTATGACCCACTGGCCATGTGACCCACTGGCCATGTGGTTATGAAAACAAATGATCTCCGGGCGACACGCACTAATTGGAAGGGCCATAAAAGTACCCGAGAAAAAGACAGTGATGACACTTCTTAAATATGTTAGGTGTCAACTTTCAATATAAAAACAAAATATATTAGTTATGCATCCCACTTTTTCGGCACCCATAAACTGAAACAGTCGTCTGTGGACTTATCTGAAAAATGTATTAGTTAATTCCTACGATTTACTAAAAGCGATATAGATTTATGTGTTAAGTCCTAACGTAAAGGAGTGAACCCCTCCCCTCATAACCTATATGCCCCATTGGTATATTAATCATATACGGGGAAACTGAACATTCCCAAACACTAAGCGTGTACGGGAAACACAACATGTCCGTGTTACAATTTTGTACGGGTAATGTTACTTGTATATTTCCGAACATTTATAATATACGGGATTTGTACCCGCCAGTATATTCTACATGTAAGGGAAACTAAACATTCCCGGGCCCTAGCCGTGAATTTATCTTCCCGGCATTTACGAATTCAATTATTTTGTATCATATAGATGTCATTATAATTTTTCAACGGCTGTTAAAACACATAAAAGCGTAAATATTTCTATAAAACGCGACTCCTGTTACTCTGCGAAACACGGAATAACGAATAATTCAATGGTATATGTAATAAATGTTGATCATATCATATATGCTGTCAAATGTAACACCAATCAGCATTGTCAAATTTTATTTTTCATAATTTATTCTATCATTAAGATGTCGCTTTATTTTCATCAAAGACTGTTACATTTTGCTACAAAACGTGACTCTTACTTGCGGCTTGGTAAGAGGGCTGACCTAGCCTACTACACCCTCTACATCGACAGAAACGCCGTGAGGGCATAGGGACACGACGGCGGCGAGGTTTCCATCCTGTCATGGAAAATCAATGGTTGAACTGATTGCAAAAAGAGCATTACTGATATAGCTGATTTGAAACCACATAACTAAGAACATATGTCGACGTCAAAAATTGTTTTTGATGAAAATTTTCAATGTAACCGATGTAACCAGTTGTATTGGTACCGATAACCCGATATTTGAGATAGAAAAACAACAACATTTTTTAAAACTTTTCGAAAACTTTGCTGTAACTCATTTTAACTATTGTAACCATATAACTAAGGTCAGGTGTCCACCTGAAAACTCGTTTTTTGATGAAATTTTCGATGTAACCGGTTGTAACCAATAACCGCGAAACCCGATATTTCAGATAGAAAAAAACAACACTTTTTCAAACTTTTCAAAAACTTTGTTGTAACTCATCGATGTAATTGCGTAACCCGATATTTGGGATAGAAAACACAAACAATTTTTCCAATTTTCAAAAACTTTGCTTTAACTCACTGTAACTGATGTAACCGCATAACTCTGATAAGATATCGACCTGAAAACTCGATTTTTGATGAAAATTTTCGATTTTACCGATGTTGTAACCACTGTAACCGATAACGCGATATTTGAGATAGAAAAAACACTTTCTCAAACTTTTTTAAAACTTTGATGTAACACATTGTAACTATTGTAACCGCATAACTTTGATAATATGTCGACCTGAAAACTCGATATTTGATGTTGAACTTTGAATGTGTTCGATGTAACGGATGTAAGCAGTTGTAACCAATGTAACCGCGTAACCGGCTATTTGAGATAGAAAAAAAAAACTTTTACAAACTTTTCAAAAACTTTGCTGTAACTCATTGTACCTATTGTAACCGAATAACTCTGATCATATGTCGATCTGAAAACTCAATTTTTGATGTTGAACTTTAAATTTGTTCGATGTAACCGATGTAACCGCGTAACCCGCTATTTGAGATAGAAAAAAAACAACACTTTCTCAAACTTTTCTACAACTTTGCTGTAAACCATTGTAGCTATTGTAACCGCATAAATCTGATCATATGTCGACCTGAAAGCTAGTTTTTCTGTTGTTGAACTTTGACTTTGTTTTCATTGTATATACTATGTTTATTTGTCTATAGCCAATGTTTAATAATAACTTGAAAAGGGTTACAAAATTCGCAGCTCTCATTTTATGGGCCGATTTATGGCGCTAATAGGATTACTGACCTTGATTTCTTTAAGAATTGAATATTATTTTCTGCGTTTCATTGATGTATTAGGTGGATTTTTTCCGATACTTCATATATCAATGAAACGCAGAAAACTAATGTTCAATACCTATAATAACAACTGTCTTTCATCTCACCGATAAAAGATCATTTTTATTTTGCTATTATCCAACAATCGCAATTCATCACTCGATAAGTCCAAGTAACATGTAGCCTTCCCAATCGTATTAATACTGCCGACCCCTCATTTTTTTACTGTTTCTTAACGGATTAACAGCACTTTTCATGTACGATATTTAGGTTTAGACGACTTGTTTACACCCTGAAATGTATCTTCCATTATTCATTGCCTAAGACAATATTTTTACCATTAAACCTACTGCCTTGTTGTTTATATTCATGAATGGTTGGAATGGCATTACGTTCATTAAACTGTTGACCTAGATCTGAACTTTCATTATCACTTTAATTTTTCAATTTTAACATCAGGCAAATCATCAAAAGAAATGTTCATAAGTTCTTCAATTTCTGGAGGAATCTCAGCAGCAGCAGCAGCAGCAGCAGCAGCAGCAGCAGCAGCAGCAGCAGCAGCAGCAGCAGTTTCGTCACTCAATTCCGGCTTAAATAACTCAAAACTACCGTAAAGCTATTTTAACAAGACGAAACCTGACAGTCACCAGCCATGTTGACTCTGTGCTGCAGACGAACTTTCAGCTTCCAGTTCTCCGCAATCAATTTATTGTTATTAATATTAAAACATAAAACCAGCACAATATTTTCAAAAGGTTTATTGTTCAATTGTTGCTTTATTTTAACCCCAGTTATTTTAAGAAGGAAAATACACATATTAAATGCGCTAACTTTTGTAAACAACTTCAGACTATGAAGTCACGTCATAGGTTGTAAACAAAAAGTAGTCGGGTTATGGATATTAAGAAGCTGATTAGCATACATATGGGGAAACGAATGAATGACGCATATGTTATTTTTTCCAATAAATTTAAGCATTTACTCGCACCTGCTCAAAGTTGTAATTATATTTAAGTTAAAACTAAATTATTGTATTTTGTAAGACATTTTTGGTTTTAAGTGATTTGCTTAAGTAAACATAGATGCATTAAACAAGCTTAGACGCACACTATTTCGAATCTACGCATACACATTTGTTCAGTTGATCGGCTGTCTAGTATATCATTCATCAAGTTCGTATACCATTTGAAGATTTTATCACTTTTGATTATGAATAAATATACGTAAATTGTTCCTTTAACTGCTTACATACTTTTCTATCGGAGATCGCACACACAATATACAGGTTTTGCACAATACATATATTGTGTCAAAAGAGGAATGTAACGCTTATTTACTACAACTTAATACAAAACACATTTGTTAATGTATACTTATTCTTTATTTAGTGATGTAATATAATTTTACATATCTGGTATTATGTAACTATAGATAATGCATTATATACAGACGATTGAATTAGAAAAAAGCAATAAGCTGAATTCTGTTAATCAATAATTCTAAATTGCAAGTGCATATTTATGCGAAAAACTACAGAAACAAGCTCAGAAGCAAAAGGTTTAAACATAAACCCGGTTCAATGGCACTGGGTTAACATCTAAGACATAGAACATAAAATCAAAAAAATCACAAACAAGAAACATGAAAGAACTGTGCCATTAAACGGGGTTTATGTTAAACTGTTGGCTACTGGGCTTGTTTCTGTAGTTATTCACATAAATATTGATAATATTTGTGAAACCAAGATGAGTTTTCTGTTGCTGAACATACAAGTTTACGCTGATAGTAGGCGTACTGTTGACAGAAGGTATTTATAATTAGGCATACATTATATATGATACATATAACTCGACCCAGCCTTGCTCGGTTTCGACCCCGCATTACTAATGTACCATGGACAACGTTTCTTATCAGTCGTCTTCAATTTTATTTTAAGTATAATTTCGGTTATCCTGTTTCTATTAGTAATGCTTGCGCAACATATTGCTTAGGTTTCTCTATGGTTTATAATGGAAGCGCTCGTTGTTGTAGGCTAGACAAGCCTGATCTTTTGTTTAATTAATTACAATTAGCTAGTTTCATAACAGTAACTGAAATACCTATACGAACATGTCTATCATCTCACGAGTTTATTGCAATAAGCAATGCATTTGTCGCCAATGTGGGTACACGGTAAGGAATTTAAATCATTATTGAAGGTTTATAACCTGTAAAGTGCTGGGAATTTGACAATTTGGCAGACAACTTGAAACAAAAGGGGTAATAACTTCGATAATTCGGTATACACAAACGATAATATTATGCCCATCAATTTATTTAGTTTGCTTCAGAAACTGTTTTTCATTTTGAAATAACAGTACGGATCGATTTAGGACAATCGTGTTCACAAACACTGGAATTGGATACCTTACCAATTAGGAAAAATAAATGTTAGTTGAAATTTGATAGGAAATGAAATTAAATACTGTTTTACTTAGTAGTCTTTGAATACAAGGATATTTTAATAGATTCATTTCTGATGTAAAATATCTATGGATATCTTGATATTAACAATGAAAAAAGGTATTACAAGCTTGCCTGTTCTTTTTATAAAAAAACGTTGAATGTAAACCCTAACATCAACTGATGTCATATTTTGTAACTTTACAACATAATATACACAGTATTCAAAATAATATTTTATGTAATGTAGTGCTAACTGTATGTTTTTTTTTCAAATATCTGAAATTTGAATGAAAGTTTATTATTTTGTTTTTATTGTAAAACTATTGTTTTCTATCATTACAAATAAGTTATCTCTTTGAAATACTACCTGATTGACCCTGCCCATACATTTAAAAGAACATTGCCACAGCACACACAAGGTGTAATTTACACTAATTGTTGAGTAAGTTTCAGCTTCCGATCGTTGTCGTACTTTAAAGGGACTGTTCACCAGATTGGCACCAAAAAGGTTTTTTTCTGTAACGAATCTCAGGACAATTATCTAATAGAATGCGCTACGCTTTGATATCATAATTGTTAAGCAAAGTACTAAAATGTAAAAAATAAATGTGTCGGAGACCGGGTTCCAACCCGTATCGCCAAAATTGCAGTTAAGCGTCGTATCCACTGAGCTAACACGGCTTACTCTAATCGGGTGACATGATTAAGCTTTACACCTACCCCGGTAATATCACGTGATAACACCGACTAGCCAATCACGCATAAGGAATGAATTCTACCTGGTAGACATACAGAGTAATCTTTTTTAATGGAAAAATACGAAATAACTGCTAAACTTAAATAAATTGTAAACTATATGGTACTTCATTTAGCAAGTTTAAATGCATTGTACATCGATGCCAAGTTTATTACAGTTTTCGACAATTTTATCTTACTGAGTACAGCCCCTTTAAGTTACATACATTTAAAAGGGCAGAGTACTTTATACGCTACACTGTTTACGTGAAAACTGTACTTTATAACACCAAGCATAATTCTACGACATGCAAACTGAACGATGTACAAAAGTCAATGTTAAAAAAGGTATCATTCATTTTTAAATCAATATATCATATTAACAGTTGAACCCCTGCTTCGTGATGATCAGTGTGCAGTTCGACATTGAAATTATGGGATCACGACTAAAAAAGGTTTTATATTGTTTATTTCATATACTGATACAGCAATGTAACCATTTATGTTACTTATCTTTTCATTTTCTTTTGAACCGTTGTTCATGTTTCTGTCAGTGTTTACAAATCCTTACTATCAGTGTAAAAAGCAATACTCCCATATGAATTTCAGTGACGTTAAAGAATGAAGGTGGATCTTTTAAGGTCAATCGACAAAACAAATTAAACATTTACCAGTAATTCAGCATAATTATGCACTAGGTGAATCACTAACTACTCAATCTAAACTTCTTAGTTTTCGTTTTTTCATAAATCGTCTCACAGGAACGTTAATCAATAGGCAGAGTTTCTGCCATGTAAGAAGTACGGCTTTTATTTAGAATGAAGATTTTAATTATGTTTGTGTCGGTATTATTTTTTAACAAAGTCAAAATAAGCATTTTTCTTCGACAGAAAATGTCATCATATCATAATATATGGTAAAGATAAAATACTGAGGAAGGGAGAGAGATATATATATTAGCGGCGACGTGAATATACAGGTCATCGGCCACGATATATTCACTTCAAAAACATATTAAATGGAAACGTGATTAAATTTGACAGCAATCGGTACACTTTGAAATCATTAGATATGATGCTCGACCACAAATGACGCTGTGATGCTTAAATAAGTCCATTCTGTCTTGTTGATATCAAGTAGAAAATACAAACATGTATCGAAACGTAAGTCTGATAAGATTGTTTGTTAATACAGTTTGTAAACGGAATGGTAATATATATATACATATGTATGTACAAGGGCTGTTTAATGTTCGTGAAAAGCTTTTGTATATTTTAAATACCAATGCAGTTTTATTAGGTTGATGTAACTTTTGAAAGTGTCACATATTAACGATCAAACAGATTTAAATAGACTATGTAGAAATGGCCATATCGTATTGTAGTGAAACGTTGATGAGGAAAAATATTGGAATGGAAAACGGGTCAGTTTGAAAAAATGGTTTGGGTTTTAAAACACTTTAACTACGAAATTGCTATAGAGCATAATTCCAGACGCAAATTATATTTTTTACTCGTATATCTATTGAAACATTGTATTAAGTTCGAATGATATCATAAACGTTAAATATTGTTTATGTGGTAGATAAATGTATGGCTGAAAAAGCGACGTCAAATTACTTGTCATTTAATGTGTTGTTGTTTATTCTTAGGATTTCCCCTTACAACTGCTTATTTTTGTTTATCAGTCGATAAACGCAACATCTTCGGATATGTTCAGATCGCAATTCATCGCATAACAACATCAATGAAAACTATTGATGTTGTTAATGTTTGTATTGTATTAGCAGGTCCCGTAAAATATAAAACAACATTTTAGAAAGTGTTATTTTTTGAAAATTTAAATGTATTGTTGCCATAGGTGTTAACATTTTACGTTTAAAGGTGATTTCAAGTGGTTATTTTGACGTCATTTCAAAAAATGCTTCCGATTACAGTCGGGTCGTTCTATTTACAGAACGGGTAAGAAAGGGTTACTGAAAGGTTTTCATAAATGACATGAAGTATATTTTAACAATTATTGAATAAAATTATGAACTATTGGTGTTAATAGTAATAAGTAATGAATTGCGGGGTTAATGTCATTAAAGGTGATATGAACGCAATTGTTCTAGTCAAAGTACGAGTGAAATGGCTCCTGTCAAGAAACTTAAATTTGTAATCCTTACGAAATAAATACGAATGTAAAGCACAAATGCTATCATTGTCGTCATGAGGGTCGTAGGTAAGTTTACAATTTTGTATTTGTTATCCGTATACTAGAAATTGCAAGTTTACGTACCACTAAATTGTTACGATTCCGATATTCCAGTGAAATTACAAGTTACACTAAGTTAGAACACCTGCAATCGTTAAGGTTATATCACAACTAGCAATTATCGACTAGAATTTGAACATAGATGAATCTTGAAGGTCAATATGTAGTATTGGTATTGAAGTTATGAATAATAAGTATTTCGCGGAAAATATGACGACTTATTGAAAGACATAAACAGCGATCCAATACGATAATAGTTATTATAATGATAACAACGATAATAATAATACTACTACTACTACTACTACTACTACTACTACTACTACTACTACTACTACTACTACTACTACTACTACTACTACTACTACTACTACTGCTACTGCTACTACTACTACTACTACTACTACTACTACTACTACTACTACTACTACTACTACTACCTCTACTACTACTACTACTACTACTACTACTACTACTACTACTACTACTACTACTACTACTACTACTACTACTACTACTACTACTACTACTACTACTACTACTACTACTTCTAATACTACTACTACTACTACTACTACTACTACTACTACTACTACTACTACTACTACTACTACTACTACTACTACTACTACTACTACTACTACTACTACTACAACTACTACTACTACTACTAATATAACTACTACTACTACTACTACTACTACTACTACTACTACTACTACTACTACTACTACTACTACTACTACTACTACTACTACTACTACTAATAATAATAATAATAATAATAATAATGATACTAATAATTATAATTATAATAATAATGAAAATAAATATAAATCACTGATTGTTTTTAAATTTAAAGGAAACACGAGAATGGAAAGCAAATTATATCAAATCGGTTACCGGTAGAAAAAGAAGTAGTAAACTGCTGGAAGTAGAAACATTTAATTACCAATTAAAGATTGATGTAAATTTAGAATATAGGCTTGGTTTTATTGATGTTAATTTTCACTATAAATATGAAAGTAATTATTTCGCGAAATATATAATGACTTATTGAACAATAAACAACGATTTTAATATACTTTTTTGAATAAATTGTACCGATTAAATCTGATCTTGTGGTATATTAATTTAGAGATATAAAACAATATGTAATCAATACATACTGATTACATTTCACTCAAATATATGTATTTATGACCTATATCTTTAATTTCAAAAATATTTTAATCCTTAATCAAACGATTATCTCTGGTCGTTCAACTTCAATGTTATATATACCATGTTTGAGACATTCGCAGTTTCCCTCTATTCATATCAGAAAGGTAACAAGAAGCTGGTACTTAAACCTTGCTAAAATTCTCTACTGCATAACAAAAGTACTATTTAATGATATAAACACTTTTTATTTAGCGTTTCCTTGAAATCAAGGTAAGACACTTAACCCCTTCCATTAATCTCTGATTGAAAGTATTTACTCAAACTGAAGCGCTCGTGTATAATTGCAATATTTTTAGTTTTGGGCGCTACTTATGTTTCCTTTGTTTGGTACTACATTGCCTTCAACGTATTGCTAGCTACGATGAAGATTATTTGCTTAGTCTTGTACTAATTGATTAATGAAACGCAATACTCGGAACCCCTAAACTGGTTTATACCGCTCATGAGGTCTTACTTAGTTTTGACTAATTGTGCCTATACAGGAACTAAACATTTTCGTTATAACGACTATGCATATAGTTTTGTAACGTTTGTTGCTCTGAAGCATTGTTTGGTATGTGTTATGTAAGGCTCCGTCAGCCTTTAAACATGACGCTGTTTAGATGTAAGACTATTGTGAGTATGCAAGTAGTTTCCATTAATAATGTATATGCTCTCAACATTTGTAGTTAAAAGATTTAATATGTCACTCGTTAAATTTCCGGTCTCATAATGTGTACCTCGAAACAGGCTTGCCTTATTTTCTAAATGTATCACATGATAATAATCATATAAAATCAATATACAAGGTGTCAAATTCCTTTATATTGTAATGTGCTACTTCTGTGTTTTTATGCGACATGAATTTTGTGAAATAATCTTGGTTATGGTATATTATTGTCATTCGAACTAATCGTAAGCTATGTTTTGCGTTAACAAGGACAAATGTAAGAGGCATCCGGAAATGGAACAATATCGAACAATCTTTTCACATATGTATAACGTAGTCAAGCGTATGTGATTTGAAATCCATATTATCTAACAGTTTAGGGTACATTATTAATCAAGATATAAGTTCAAATGATAAACGTCGTATTTGCAGTTATGTTTTCAATATGTCCGAATGAGCATGAACATAACCGGCAAGTAAATGAAAGAACACACTTTGCAATGTCGTTTATTTTTTATCTATTATTTTCTTAAACTTGCACACCATCACCTTTTCAAATATATAGTTAAAAGAAATCCATTATGCTTGACAAGCCAACATAATCGGACTGTTGCAAACGCATAACACGTTTCTTATTACCTGTTTGTATATGATTGCGAATGCACCAACGATTAAAAGCCAAAATACATAGAAATGGCAAGCAAGCAAAGTAGGCCTTAAAACAAGTATGACTAAAGTCAAATGCACTTATACATAAAACAAATTATTAAATATTAAATTCATACGAAATAGATTTTATTGAAGGCATTTATCAAACAGTCACTTATTCCTCATTTTTATTACCGCTTTGAATTGCATTTTAAGCTTTGACGTTATATGCAATACGATAAATATATATTTTTTTGGGGGGGTTAAGAATTTGAGTGTCCAAACAGTTTACCCTGTTTGGGAGTTCCGTCGGAATTCCTACTTTGGTAGAAGGTAACGATACAGGGTAAGAGGTTTATTTCGATGATCGATTACTGAAAACAATTATATAAAGAAAAGTAATTTCAGTTTGTTTTGCTGGCATTCCGTGTTATTTAAGACTAAACAAATTTTAAAAACGTATGTTCATCTATGTCTTTAATACGCAACTATTTTATATAGCGCCGCGTCCCTTAAAATAGATAAATCAAAATATTTTTTCTGTGTACCCAATCGCTTCATTCAGTAAACAACGTGTGCTAGGTCCAAACTCAATAGATATTTATCTTATACAACTACGCCGAAATATGCCTGATTACATAAAAATGATCTACAACTTAAGCTAAATTTGAAAAGGGAAAAACTATACTTTTCTAGCTGACTCTATGTTTATATGTTTTATATATAGTACATCATAGAAAATCGGAATTATAGTAAAATAGAGGGTTTAAAGGGCAATTATCATATTGTAAAATTCATATTCATTGTGTTTTTTTTTATTTTGACAGGTTTGCGAGCGATTTATTGTATTGGCTGTGCCATAACTATCATCTACTATATATATTTGAACCACATCTTCGAAAGCAGCGATCATATAAAGAGGGCAATAATAGAGCAATATGAGGATTTGAAAAGCGCAAATGTTACACATATAATTCTGTGGTGGAATCAGCCAGCATGGGTTGGAACCTATGAAAGAAAATGTGGTAACTGTATTGTTGCAACGAACAGAGGCGTTTTCGATAACAGCTCCGCGGTTGTGTTTTCCCTAGCCGATCGTGGGATGGGAAAAAAACCACCGGTAAAAATCATTAAGAGAAACCAAAATCAAATCTGGATAGCATTTTCATTAGAAGCAAATACGCTGAACTTACGGAACAGAAACTACGCAAATAAATATTGGAGAAATATGTTTAATTGGACATGGAACTATAGGTCGTCTTCTGATATATTTATGCCTTATGGACGGGTATCAAAAAGACAAAAGCCACTGTCAAAAAACTACTCCATGATATTTCAACGTAAGAACAAATTTGCAGCATGGGCCGTCAGTCACTGTAATGCACACAGTTTAAGAGACAAATTTGTGACACAAATGAATATGTGTTTGCAAACAAAGAGTATCGACATATTTGGAAAATGTGGCCGTTTAAAGGTTTCAGAGAGTGAACTTTCTAATTTAATAGATAATGATTACAAATTTTATTTAGCGTTTGAAAATGCTTTTTGTGATGATTATGTAACGGAAAAGATATTTGCAAATTATAATAATGACGTTATTAACGTGGTCCGCGGAAAAGCAAATTACACTGAAATATTTCCAAAAGACTCGTTTATCAACACCAAGGACTTCAGAAACACAAAGGATTTAGTTCGTTTTATGATTGAAGTTTCGGAAAACGAAACCTTGTATTCGAATTTTTTAATTCAGAAAGATGAATTTCAAGCCTGGTACACACTCGAAGAGCAATACAAAAAGTCAATATGTGATATTTGCCGGAAATTGAATGATCCCGATCTTAAAAAAAAGATGATTTTTGACGCAGTAGAGACACTTGGACAGTGCATCAAACCAAATGATGTTTAGTGTAAACGAGCATTTCATTCTAATCGAACAGGTCACAATCCTTTCAAATATCTCAAATTGTTATTGTTAATATGTTAAATGTTCAATTTCTGACTCAGAAAAAAATCAAAATATGGGGCACGACAATACGACATGCATTAAAACAATCTTTCATTTGAGTATTAAACACAGAGCAATTTAACTTATGTTTTTTTTGTTTCAAACATATTGAAACACGACTTGATTTCCCGATAAAGCAAGGTTGATGAGGGTATGGTTTATTTGTGTTGTTTGTTTTTGTGTATGTGGTGTAAGTTTGCGTTTGTGTTTGTATATTTGTATGTGATATTAGTTTGTTTGTGTTTATAGTTCATTTTCTGTTGGACCCTCCTCTGAGGAAAATGGTTGAGTTTAAAGGAAAGAACGGTCTCGTACATCTTGAAAATACGGGCTTGTTCGGACCCATACACGCAACGTGTACGGGACCTGTACACAAATACGTATACGAAACACCACTTGTACGGACTTCCGTATATCCATCCCCGTACCCGCGGATAAACGGAGTTATCAATGTATATAAAAAATTTTTTTATTTCCTTCACATATTTTCGAAGAAATACATATTTTTAGCATAGCATTTTTTTGGCCAAAATTAATGCATTGATGTACGGAGTCCGTACACTCGCATGTTCGGGATGGATATTAGAACCCCGTACATGCAACGTGTACGGGATAAATATACGGACCTCGTACATGCAACGTATACGGGATGGATATACGGACCCCGTACATGCAACGTGTACGGGATAAATATACGGACCCCGAACACGCAACGTGTACGGGATGAATATACGGCCCCGTTCACGCAACGTGTACGGGATGAATATACGGCCCCGTTCACGCAACGTGTACGGGATGGAAATACGGACTTCTTACATGCAGCGTGTACGGGATGGAAATACGGACCCTATACACGCAACCTGTACGGGATAGAAATACGGACCCGTACACGCAATATGTACGAGATTGGAATACAAAACCCGTACACGGATGAATGTAAAATAACAAATACATGCTGTTTTTTTATAAAACATTATTTATAGACATAGGAAAAACTACTTTTTATATAAATTCATAAGATTTAAAAATGGCATGTTTGAGTAATTAATGACCCTATGTCATTCTAGCCGTAACATAATCATTTCATTGTGTCATTTGCTCAAACAAATTGTATTATGATTAAAATTCCACTGTCTTGTCAAACAACAATTTATACAGGCTGTTAAAACAAACATCAAGAAAACATTCCACAACTAATATGAGCTCCATTCTGCGATTTCTTGGCTTCAGGCAACTTGTCAAATTGCGCACGGACATCAGATCACTGAAAAAAGAAATTATACAGACACAACAAGCTTATGGCTTAAAGACACTTGAAATGCAGATTCGATATAATACAGTAATATTGTAAAATTCATCACCATAAAGTTAGAAAACCCCGTGATAGAAAACCCATTAGAAATTGTGACATCCTATATATGTCTATACTTGTTAAAGATGCACTCTCAAAGCATTATTAATTGTAATCCTTGGCAGTCTATTTTCAGCAATTTACTGTGATCTTTGTGCTTGAATTGAAGGAATTCTCCTATAACTTGACCTCTTGACCTAGTTTTTGACCCAGATTCGAACTTGGCCTAGAGCTAATCATTATAAACATTCTGACTAAGTATAATGAACATACAGTCATAAATGCGACCTCTAGAGTGCTAACAAGCGTTTCCTATCATTTGACCTAATGACCTAGTTTTTGACCGCACATGAGCAAGATCGAACTTGGCCTAGAGCTAATCAATCTAAACATTCTGACCAACTTTCAGGAAGATACAGTCGTAAATGAGACCTCAGGCCTCAATTTCTCGAAACTTCTTAAGTCCCTTATAACAGGATTAAGCTAAACTCACTGTTTTTTTGTTTTCAATAATAGGATAATATTTACTTCTTAAAGAGTTTTTATACTTTAGATAGGAATTATCTATATGTTAGTTAAATGAAACCATTTTTCATTTATCAAAATTCCATTTAAGTATGTATTTTGAGTAATTGAAATAAGCTACTTAAGCCTGTTAAGCTTAAGAAGTTTCGAGAAATTGGGGCCTAGAGTATTAACACGCTTTTCTTTCAATTTGACAAGGTGACCTAGTTTTTGACCACACTTGACCCAGATTCAAACTTGACCTAGAGATTATCAATATTAACATTCTGAACAAGTTTCATGAAGACACAGTCATAAATGTGACTTTTATAGTTAACAAGCTTTTCCTTTAATTTGACCTGGTGACCTTGTTTTTAACCTCAGCTGACCCAAGACTTTATTGAGGGTATTATTCTGACCAAGTTTAATTAATATAGTGCCCAAACTGTGACCTCTGGAGTGTTAGCATTCAAATTGTTGACGACGGACGACGACGGACGACGACGGACGACTATGACGGATGACGGACACAGGGCGATCACAATAGCTCACCTTGAGCAGTTTGTGCTCAGGTGAGCTAAACACAAGCACATAGATTATTCAACAAAACATTAGTTATTGATATATATATATATATATATATTTGTTGTAAACTTGTAATATATGCACAATAAAGCAATTGAACAGTTCACAACATTATCAGAACAAAAATGTACTATAATTATGCTTACATTAGCTCATTCATTAGCCCATCCAGTTTAAAACTACAAAATGTATATCCTTTGCCAATACACTTTATTATTCAGAACGTATTAGGCTTTGTTTTAATTTTAACATTGTCACTGTATTTTTGACATAGTAAATTGCCCCCTCCCCCATCCCCCCAGCAAATGTTTAGCAGCCTACTGACAAGATGAATGTAATAAACTATGATGTATTGATCTATTGATAGGGGAATACTCTCCAAGAAAATTGACACAATTCTCTGCATTTGATACATATGCAATTCTTGTCTCTTATTTCAATTGTTCATGATGATTACAGTACTGAAGTCATCGATCCAAGATACATAATGCACTCTGGTATATGGTTCTGAAGTGATCGTCCCATGCCAACTCTGGTATCATGAATAAAATGTTACTGGTGAATACAGTACTGAAGTGATCAAATCCTGATGCCACTCTGGTATCCTGGATAAAATGTTATTGGTGAATCCAACTTACTGAAGAGATCAATCCCAGATGCCACTCTGGTATACTGGATTAAACCTTACTGGTGAATACGGTACTATAGTGATGAATTCCGATCTGAAACAGATTAACACCTAACTCAGAATATAATAAAAAAGGGTCAATTTGTTTACATTAACGCAGATGAACCGACTATCATACTAACAAATGAAGTCACCGTTGTTAAAAATATATAAATATGGCCTAAGACCACAGTTATTCTAACTATATGTTTCATATAGACACTAACCAAGCTTATAATGTATCACTTCAAAACAGTATTTTCATCTAATATTTTTTGCAAAAACTTCAAAACTCCTATAGTTCAATTTCAGGCTGTATGCAACACATACTGAAAGTTTGGCAATAATATATTAAACACTTTTGGAATGAGTATAAGCACCTGTGGTGTTTTCATAAATATCAGAAATAGCCATTTCCATCAATCGGTAAGCAGCAAACTTTTATTTCCTCATGCATTGGAATAATCTGACAAAGTAAAGTTAATATATATATATAGACAGCACCATAAAAATGGCCTGCCTTTTCTATTAAGATTTTTTCAAAGCAAAATGAGATTTTGCCACTTTATCAGCTTAGCGTTTATATAAAAAATAACATAGAGCCAAACTGAAATGCTTCCAGGGACAAATGGCGCAGCAAAGGAAATGGCAAAAAACACCAAAACTGAAAGATTCATGACAGCTGCTAGTGTGTTCATGTATGAGATGGCTACATGATGTAGAAAATGCAGTGATAGCATAATTATGCTAAGTTTAAAAAAAAAACCTTTAAGTATATGTTTTGAAGGCTAGATTTGCCTTAAAATTAAGATTACAGCTCTTAACAAGTGTCTATAAGTTGCTTATATACACCTGATTTGTATAAATCTCACTCTTTGGAATCATTTACACACAAACAAGTACTACAAAGTTAACTTACATCTTCATTCTGAAATATTAGATTCAGAGCTGCAACTCCTGGATCTAGATTGCAAGACCACTGCCATGGGCGAAAACCCGCAGCAAACTGGAGCTTATTGGCCCATCATATTCTGCAAGCAAGACACAAAATCAATGTTTGACACAGAATAAGACTATATTCTTCTACTGTAAAAGTATGAAAAATGCCTGTAAACACTCATTTGAGACATACATAACCTTTCATGTAGGAATTATTCTCCAGTCAATTGTAAACACACCCACCCCCAAGTCCTGGGAATAGCGGGGACTTTAACTTTCAGTCCAGCCAACCCAGGGTAAAATCCCCGCCCTGCAGGGAAGAAATGATGTTAAAATACCAGCCAAATGCCCCCGCACTGCTATATTTTGCGCCAAGACAAAACCACTGCATTCACACGGCACTGCAGGAACACCTGAATGGTAAAAACACAGCCCTTTTCCCCGGCTATCCCCGGTTTACCACTGAACCTGGAGGGTCCTAGGTTACAATTGACTGGTGCATTAATGCGATAAATGTGAAGAAAAGTTCATTAATTCCAAAAATGTATGACAAAAAATATTAAATATCTTTTGGACGATTTGCAATATTTTTTTTAACAACTCAAAGGTTAATCCTTACTAATTGAGTACCCAGATGCAAGCCTTTAAACTAGACTTTCTACGAAATCTTTCTTACTTGGAGACAATATTCCTTTCTAAAAAATCCTTGCCAAAAACGGGTATGGAATTCCATCACTAGACCATGTTTTGATCAGCATTGATTCTTGTCCTTGAAAATACCTCTGTGGTTTCAGCAACCAGGCTGGCTATATTAAATAAACAATAAATAAGTGTTTTTAATTTATTAAAGCTGCACTCTCACAGATTGAACGTTTCGATTAAATTTCATTTAACAATTGTCCCGAGATTCGCTACAGAAAAAAATCTTTTTGGTGCCAATCTGGTGTACCCTTTAAGGCATTTTGAGTGTATTTAGGTTTTTTCTTTAATGCATAAAGGGAAAAGGTTCTGATCTCAATTCCCCTGCTCACTTTTTATTGCTTTTGCCATCAGAGATCTATGTAAAAAAAATCAATGTATAATTAACTTCAAGTAAATGAATATATTCATGAATGATTGACAGTATGAA
Source organism: Mya arenaria (assembly GCF_026914265.1). Taxonomy (NCBI): domain Eukaryota; kingdom Metazoa; phylum Mollusca; class Bivalvia; order Myida; family Myidae; genus Mya; species Mya arenaria. Next base: position 81,048,319 of record NC_069125.1, read on the forward strand.
TGAATGTAAAGTAGCAATATTTCTTTAGATAGGGAACTTATTGTGTTGCTGTGATTGTTTAAGTAAATGTTTTTCATGTTCGTAAGCTAAAATCATATGCACACTAAATGAAACATAATTCTGCATCATGTGTAGTTAGTTGTGATACTTGTTTGCAATTAATGCAATGTTTGCTTAAAAGAGCAAACAAAATGTGCGAATAGATGCACAATACAGTCCAAAGACCAATGAAGGTCAGCAGTTTTACTAAAAATTATATTATCTCAAAGCCGCATCAAAAACGGCATGAAAGAAATTCAATTCGGAAAGAAACAGTTCATCAATGAGCTATTGAAATAAACACTGATCATGATGTCATAACAAGCGAATGTTAATATCAAAGAGCAAGAAACATACTGGCAATTTCTTTCAGGGAAACCTTGACAAAAGTCTGGTTTATTTCCAAACTTATTGCCTCCAGAACTACATAACATGGCAATACCTGCACTGCTGAAAATCTGTCCACAGCGGTAATGTCAAAAACCAGATGGCATGGATGCATTCTGAAAGTCTGTAATTTGTGCTAATCTTACATATCCCATTTACAAGTGATTTACACTGAAATCTAATTGTTCTAAACTTTAGTAACACAACTTCTTTATGACCAAACATATTGCTATTGAGCAATACTGTATGTACATGTCTTTTTTATTTTGTATGTCATGTTTCCTTGCCCCAATTTATGGAAATATTTTATAACAGGTTCAAGCTTTTTAAGTCCGTTACGCTTAAGATTTATCGAGAAGCTGGGCTCTTATGCACCAGTCAATTGTAACCACGGCCCTCCAGGTCCGGGGATATACAGGGGATAGACGGGCAAATGGACCGTGTGTTTACCTTTCAGGTGGCCCGCAGTGCCGGGTGAATGCGGTGGTTTTGTCTTCGCTTTAAATATAGCGGGGAATGGGCCTTACCTAGGGTCCCTGGGGTGCAGGGGCATTTGGCGGGGATTTTACCATCTGTTCGTCCCCACAGGGTGGGGATTTTAGCCGGGGTTGGCTGGACCAAATGTCAAATCCCCACTTATCCCCGGACCTGGGGGGAGAGGGGGGCGTGGTAACAATTGACTGTTGCATTATCGCATGCAGATTTGAGTGAATCGCAGAGGGTGTTTACAGTATTTTACTGTCAACTACACAAACTTCTTTAGGCATCTCATTTAGACTTTTTTACTAATTAACAAGCAGAAATTTTGACACAATGGCAGTTTTATAACAAACTTGAGATTGAGTGTGAGCAAGCCAGTACAGTTTGACATACCATTTGGGTGAAAAATTACTAAACGGCGATGTAAATTGAAAAAAACGGAGTTCACTTAATGTTTTAAGTTGCTGGTCTAAGAAAAGGCATGACGGTCTAAATATAGAGGTGCAGTTGAATGTAAAAAAGCAGCATTGTTTGCAATTTTCACTGGGTTGCTGAATTGCTTCAACCACCAGTTGGTGTGTAAGCTTCTTTAAACTCGCACTCGGGCCTTGCCCATTCGACGAGTGCTCTGGTAAGAGTGTTATTTATTTAAAATAATTCGAAAATGGTGCACAGACACAATAAAACCCTGGTTTGAGCCAATCCAATTATTTGACGTGCCGCAAAGTATAGCACTGTCACACGGGACCCCGATTAACGTCCATCCCGGAAGATGATAAGTATATTAGTGTTGCGGTTGGGAATCGAAACTGCTTTCCCTGGATTGACTAGTGTGACACAAGACCACGGAACCACCCGGAAAACGTTGACAAGCTATTAACCGTTCATTTCGGTGTTTTCTCCCTATATATGGCGATACCGATGAGCAATGTCATGGTTGTCGGAATTAATCCTCCGGCGGGATTATGTATGCCAAAAACGTGCCCTGGTATCCAAAAGCGTAGTAAGCAGCTAGCCTATTTCATTTTCGTGAGCTGAAAGAACATCAATAATTATGAAACGGGTATAAAAATTACAAGTTATTATGACCATATGCAAAATGCAGCATGAATGACTAATACGAAAAGTTGAAATTGTTGTGTATGATATCCTCATCCTGTTATGCCAATGCCAAAACGAGATTGTCTGATGGAGGGGCTGACATCGACGGCCCTATACTTGGAGGAAGAATTGGCGATTGGATTTTATATATGTCTCTGGTGTAATGTCGTCTGTGATTTCATACGTTTTCTTCTCAGACTTAAACAGACGTATCGTTGCAAACCCACTGTTCCTATACTTTAAATAACAAATAGAAACCACTCTTTGCTAATATCTACCGTTATGGCATTCCTTAACACACGTAGTGCACGTGCGTGTTTCAAAATCATTTCAGAACTGAAAAAAGAGTGAAATCTATATACATTGTAAATTTATTATGTTTTCAATTTGAAAAGCTGAAATGCTATGAATATATGTACATATTCATTTTGATTAAGTTTCATTCGTATCTGTTTGATTGTTAAACAATTCGAATTAATTATGTGAGGCTTTTTTCCAAGAAAATAATGACTGCAAAACAAATCAGTAACGTATTATTTCACTTGAGAAACAACCACCAGCAACCATACATTAAAATTACACTAAGAAAAATAATTTATTTTAATGAATGTAGTGCAGTCAATCTCTCCAAAAAAGATTTAAAGGTGCACTTGACAATTATACTTGAATATTTGATACGGTATAAAAGCGGTAACAGCAGGCGAGAAAATGCACAATATAAGATAAGAAGGTACAACACTCGCCCCAGGCGGTAGGTCCTGGCGCGAGGCCAAGACTGTCTGTACATCATCTTTCCGCGTATCTATACCCCATTTAAATAAAGCGACACACGAACCTTTCCTAGATTGAATATCAAATTGATATTGCCACTAACCGTTTTTTTCTTGATTCCATCTTGTATGCGGTCGAACAACTTCTTCCTTATGTCGATCTCTTTGTGGTTAATAAAGGTGATAGGTTGCCCCTCTTTCCCATTTATAACCTACGCCCCTTAGAAGGGGTTTACATACTTAATTATTATACGGCTCCAGACATTAATTAAGTAGAATCCGAAATTTAAACCGTGGTGTATTAAACAGTTAACCGCTTCAAAACATTGTTGTTGTATTTTAAACATTGGCATAACACATGTAAATGGGGGGTAGACGATGTATAACAAATATAAGATATTTTGAACATTACGTTTGAGATTCAAAGATTCATTTAAATATGTATCAAAATGAATCAAGGAACATTTTAATTTATTCAAAAATGGTTCTTATATAGTTTTCCCATCAATGTATAGAAATTATTTCAAAAACAATATATATACAAATCAAACTTCAGTTTTCTAGTCATACTCATTCGTTTCACGATGTCTCTCCCATAGGAGTCCGACTGCAGATATTAATTATTCAGATATTAAGAATGTGTTCATTGGTTGCACGACACCTAGTTTAGTTTCTACTAATTTGTGGGATTATATTGTTCCTGAAACAATTCTTAGTCAGTAAAACCTTTAAAATTGGTTATTTCTTGTATTCGAATAACAAGGGACCACATAAATCCGCTGGCGACTTTTGGACACCAAATAACTGGGGGTTGACTTTTTCACTTAAACCCAGGTTATGGTTACACCATTGAAGTCGAGACAACCGTTGAAGTATAAAAAACGAAAGGACTCAGGTCACAGGAGCGGCATTTTATACGGGATAATGAGGCCTAAATTGAAATTGATTAGACTATGTTTTGTTATTGAAATCCCTGTAACGGAAAAAGATTTATCACAAGGTTAGAAAAGTCCGCGGTACACACAGAACACAATGCTTGACAAACCTATTGACTATTTTACATAAGATTTTGTTTTATTTTGACTGACGAAGAGTGTGACTTCATGGACTTATGCATGGCATAAAGAACGATATAATAATCAACTTTTAACACTACCGAGCCCGGTAAACAAACTTATTATTACAGTTATTTTGATGATGTATTATCCACGTTGTGGTGACAAAACTTTTCTTTTTCTTTTCTGTTTTCTTTTTTACATGAAAGGGTGAGGTATGTCAGAGTATGATTTAAATATCGGTCTAACCATAAACTATTAAATACATGTCACCACAAAAACATAACGTCAAACGAACGAACGCCTCAAGAAAGAAAATATCGGAAAAATGTATAAATTATAAAGGCTCAACAATTTTTCAATTCTTCTCATTTAAAGATTGTACACAACCATTGTACTAATAGAAGTCTATAATGATACATGGTATATGCTATGCAAGGTGATGGTGTTATTTTGATAAAGCTTCGGGTCCAAGTACATTGTAGGTTTTTGACCCACGCCTAATTTATTCAATAAAAAATATTCATATAGAGAAAATAAATTATATCCAGTGAAAAAGAGCATACACTGGACCAGGGGCGACATGTTTATGTCTAGATAGTCCAGTATGGGTGATAAGTATCTCGTACTTGAATACTTAATTGGAAAACAATCGAACGCGGGCCGTTTGAAAAACAAAAAAAAACAAAAAAAAAACATACATATGTAGATGAACATTTGTAAAAACAATCAGAAAAATAAATCAATAAAAAATGTCAACGTATTCTATGGTATTGAAGAAGTTTAAGAATTCAGACAGAAGTGAGGCAGCTGGAAATTCAACAACAAAGAGGTCAGTTCACATTATTATATATGTATGCACACTGGACGAAACGTCCTGTTCTAAGAACATTCTCTTGCCTATGCACTGTCCGCGAGTCTTATTCAACCTTTAAAAATATCAAAGTTACCGTACTCTAGCTTTTAGATTTTTAAGACACGCATGCTATCCAATTTTTAATTTACAACAAGCAAGACCAATGAAAAAAAAACATATCCAAAATTCAGAGCTGTGGGACCACATATTTCATTCATCGTAGAGCCCGCGGTTACTCATTTGGCGAATTTCCCACAAACAAATGGGATTAACCCACCCCCTTGGCCTAAAAAATATGTTTCAGTCACACATGGGGCTGTGACGGACTCAAGCCATAATGCCGCCTCTGTATGGTGCGGGCTGACCTTTATAAACTTAACAACGGCAATAATAGACGCCAAGTGGCGACATGTCAAGCCCGCTAAATGAGCCTCAGACACATTCAGAATGTTTTCCATGTTATTGCAACACAGACTTACATGGAGTTCAACAGTAAGACGAAAACTATTTATATTTAGTATGATATATAATTTTGTAACGATCAACTTGGAAAATTTAAAAACTCGAACATCTTGATTTATTGTGTACTCAATTAATTAATGTTTTAATAGTACTATTTCAACACTTGTTGACCTCTCAGTGTTACCTTAAGACCTGGCTGATGTTTGTGCTACGTCGCCTTATAATTGTGAAACCGTTTTGAAAATCCTACTATGTATGATCAATACAGCCAGCACAATGTTTGCTCTGGATGGATTGATGTACTTACGTCTTGTTGAAAATCCTAGAAGACAGTCATAAAGGTAATACAAAATATGTAAAACAGACATTCATCGGGCGATGTTGCCATTTCTTCTACAAAATGGATACACACTCCCAAGTACTGAATACCAGGTAACCCATTTGATAGTGGACAACCAGTTAATAAATTAGATGTTATTTGTGAACTATACGACCATTCTTATGACAAAGACCCTGATTATAATTCATTTTGTGATAAAACAATGTAATAGCAATTAGCGGAAGAAGAAAGAAACATAATTTGCAGAAAATGCTACAAAGAATTTAGTTGTCATACCCGTAACAAATGCAATATATGAAACATCGGGTAAAAGTATCAACATATTTTAGGTGAAACCGTCAAATTATAATACATCTCTTAAAGAAAATTCGTCACATATTGTTCAGGTATTATATTGTTCTATTTTTCTTGTTTGTGAATTTGTGTTCTATGTCTTTGGCGTTGCCCACTAAACCGGGTTTATGTTTAAACTTGTTGCTACTGAGCATGTTTCTGTAGCTTTTTGCATATATATTCAAAGCGATAGAAAACATACAACACATTGTCATGATGTTAATGTTGAAACTATGTTGCTTTTTATACATTGAATGTATTCAATATTCGATAATTTGACGTTGGTTCAACGTTCGATGCCGCGAGATTCGATTCGGATTATAAAATATTATTTGTCGCGCCAGTTCCACTTTAATATGACCAACAATACATTGCTTATCAAGAATACAGCTGCTTGCTTAGGAAATAAGTGGCTGCCTAGTAATTTGATGGTAGGTATTGTTTCTTCTAGAAAAGTCAAGGCATTGTCAGTTGTTTTTTCCAGTGAGAAAATGGAATTCGACTAATATGTAAGTAAATGGTTGTCAATGAATTTATTGATTGCTTTGGTTAAAATTGGTTATAAGGTGATGTCAAAAAATGCAGGTATTACTCAAACTTCAACAAATGATCTTTAAAAAATATACATTTATAAGTATATGTTATTAGATCAGTTTCGCGGTCAAAATTGACGAAAACTAAATTCTCGCTTGAATACGAAACTGTTCTGTATGACCTTATTTTTACAGAATGGTTTTGCAAATGGGTTATTTTGTATTTCAACTTTTTAAAGATAATTTATAACTGTATATGTAGCTGATTATGAGTCACTTCAAGAAAACTGTAGTAGATAACTACTTTAAAAATAAAAAGTACTGCAGAGCTGTCCTATTAGAACATTTCAAATAACCTCCAAATGTCACAAGGGATTGTTTTAACCAGTTTAAATGTCTATGATATAAGTAACTTTAAACTCGAACTATTTTTCAAAATTGAATATTTTTATTAAAAACTACAGAAACAAGTTCAGTAGCCCAAAGTTTAAACATAGACTTGAAAACTGAAGTAAATAGTTGAAATAAAAGATAAATCACATAAATTCAGCACTATTTGTAGCAAAACAATATACATTTTAAGAAACATTTTTCCTTAGTTAAGCGAACAAACAATATCAAATGATTTATATGTTCCCAAGTATGAAAGTGTTTTGGACATGAAAAAACCATGTGCATCATATCTTTACCTCAGATAATGATTTTCAGGGAAACTCTGAATTACAAACGCTGTTTTACAACATCATCGTTATTGTTTTTAACGATTGAGTCAAATATCTGTACATTTCTACAAAATAGAACACACCAAAAGTGTGACAACATCAGTTACAAGCTCTACAGTGGTACATGTGATCATGCGACAATGCGGTACCAAACAACTGCATCGTCACATCAGTCAGAGCTAACTAAATCTTGTGAAATTTTGTATGAATGTCTTAAACTGGATATTCATTCAAATAGCTAGTCTTCAGTTGGTAATGAACAAATATATTAATTTTTTTGTGTGTGACCATATAAGGAAAAAAATGAAAGCAAAATTGCAAGACATATCTTAGAACTTCGTAAAGTCACAGAAGTGAAAATATAAAGAGATTACGAAGCGATACTAATATGCCATTAAAGCAGACAAAGGCACGAATTAGTGGAAAATAATATATATGGAAAAGGGTGTCATGAAAGTTGTCGTACAAAACTTGCAAAGAATTTTACGAATAAAAAGACCTTAAATCCCAAACACACATTCGAATGAGTGATATTGTATGAATATCTTTAGGTAAGCCGTCTTTGCTTTGCATTTTATCATAAATTCATAAATACAACAAACACTAGTTCAATATAATGTGTCTGTGTCAGGTTTTCCAATTTTTCTAATCCAAGCTCTTGTGCGCATGCAATTATAAGGCGTTTTGGCTAAAGCAATTTCTTCGAGGTAGTTTACATGAACCTGGCTCAAATGGCATTTCCAGCATCAAATGATGCATTCATACATATCTTTGCAAAAAATCTCTCGTTCTCGCAGTCAAAGGATAATCAATATTTTACATTTCACTTGCTCATTGGAATGCACACGGCTCATTTATTACAAATATGTTAAAGATGTTAACACCAGAAAATGGCATATTATGTTCAACAGGACCAGGGTGATAATTGAATAGATATTTCGAAATGCAATACTATTCTTACTAAAATGACGCTTCTAAAACAAAGCATTTTGATCCCTTTAGGTTAAATACTACCGATCAATTTTCCAATAGAATTTAATTCAAACTGGCACCACTTTAGATTGGAAAAAAATGTTTCATAAAATCCAGTTCAAAAACACAATTGATTTAATCAATAAAAATGTGTGTCATGTTTCACCCAAGATAATTCACTTGCTTTGAAGTTCACCACCATTGCTATTGCTATGAATTCATGTTGCATCTGGCCGAAAGGCAGCAACGTTCCAGTCAATGCAGAAATTATGTAATGTTTGAACTATTTATATATTAATCAAACAATTACATATTTTTTTCTATGTTTGTTCCAAATATACAACACTCGTTATAAATTAAAGGTCACATCCACAGCACACTATTATAACACTTAGAATGCTCGAACTCATATTAATCAAAGGTGTAGGAACAAGTAAACGTGTATACTAACTCATGTTTCAGCGTTTGTGCGCTTTTTGTCATATATAAAAAACATATAGTTGTTTTTCGGGAAAGCCAGAAAGTACAACCTTTAAGATATGAACAAATTCCATTCCTAAAATTGGTTATATTCGAGCAAACAGAACATTACTATTTATCAGCTATGAAAAAGTCATAAAAACACATTGCGATAAGCAACTATTGTGTTGTATTGATAAAATTTTACACCGTTGGTTCAAAGTACAGGGGAACAGCACCATATTTTATTCACTGTATGACCTTTTTTAAAAAAATATTGCATTTATATATAATAAATGACCACTATTTTATCTTTTTCAATCTTGACCACATCTGCCCAACCATCTACAAGCTTCGTTCATTTCATAACTCCATTTTTCTTTTGCCCTTATTTCTACTCTCTATTTGTATTGTGTTGACTTATCATCCAATTATGTATATCATTTATTTTAAATAGACCCTTGTAATGTATAAATGTATTTGTATCAAACACTAAAATGTCATCTGGCCAAGTACCATTATGGTTTGATGTGTCATTGTTACTGTCACTAATACATCGTTTTACAAATATTTAAATAGTGAGAACCTTAACAATTTCTAACTTATTTATCTTATGTTTTAATCTTCATATACGTTCTAATACCATTTATACTGATATCAACATTGTTAGAAACGCCAACATTTTATATTGTTTAAACATTTGCTTACATAACCAAATTTCACGTATTTCAAACCCTTTCTTTGATATTCAATGTATACCACTTAGTTTCATGTTACAGAAGGGTCACCGATGAAACATATTTCATAGGTCGGGAGTACTTTGCAAATATATTTTTTTGTTATTGAATGTACTCTCTATAGTTTCATGTTACAGAAAGGTCACCGATGAATAATATCAAATTGATCGTCATTAAGAGTACTTCGCAAGATCTCTTTCTTTATAATTGAACGTTCACTCTACAGTTTCATGCTATAGACGGGTGAACTACATTTAAATTCTGGTTATCATGTATGTTTTGGATGAGTAAGAACAGTTGCTCATGCTCAATTCAATTATTTGAAGAAGATGTGTTAGACTGATTAATATGTTTTTAAAGTTGATAATAACTTGTAAAATTGGTTCGACTTTATACGTCTGTGTCTTTACAATTACATGTATCCTGTTGACATATTTATTCTGCTGGTTATTGATTTAACGTTTTTCATTGCTAAAAACGCCACTTTCGTTCTGACATCGATTTCTGTTCAAGTAATGATTTCCAAACCAATTTTAACTTTGGGTTTTAACTTAAATTCGAAAGAAAAAAATGTACGATGTTTTTGTCCTTGAATAACGTTCGACCCTTATCCTTTTAAAAGGAAACGTTTAGAATGTTTACTTTTTTTCCTTATATAAACAAAAATGCTCAATGTTTTGTACATTTGAAACAAAAGATTCATTAGACCACGTCTCAGTTAGCATAACTATGTCATAATTATCAAATATGATAATTTCAGTATAGTGCAGTTTATTGCAATATTTAGACAATTTCTAACTTATAAATCTTATGTTTTAATCTGCATATACGTTCCAAGACCATTTATACTGATATCAACATTGTTGGAAACACCAACATTTTATATTGTTTAAACATTTGCTTACATAACCAAATTTCACGTATTTCAAACCCTTTCTTTGATATTCAATGTATACCACTTAGTTTCATGTTACAGAAGAGTCACCGATGAAACATATTTCATAGGTCGGGAGTACTTTGCAAAATATTTTTTTTGTTATTGAAGGTACTCTCTATAGTTTCATGTTACAGAAAGGTCACCGATGAATAATATCAAATTGATCGTCATTAAGAGTACTTCGCAAGATCTCTTTCTTTATAATTGAACGTTCACTCTACAGTTTCATGCTATAGACGGGTGAACTACATTTAAATTCTGGTCATCATGTATGTTTTGGATGAGTAAGAACAGTTGCTCATGCTCAATTCAATTATTTGAAGAAGATGTGTTAGATTGATTAATATGTTTTTAAAGTTGATAATAACTTGTAAAATTGGTTCGACTTTATACGTCTGTGTCTTTACAATTACATGTATCCTGTTGACATATTTATTCTGCTGGTTATTGATTTAACGTTTTTCATTGCTAAAAACGCCACTTTCGTTCTGACATCGATTTCTGTTCAAGTAATGATTTCCAAACCAATTTTAACTTTGGGTTTTTAACTTAAATTCGAAAGAAAAAAATGTACGATGTTTTAGTCCTTGAATAACGTTCGACCCTTATCCTTTTAAAAGGAAACGTTTAGAATGTTTACTTTTTTTCCTTATATAAACAAAATTGCTCAATGTTTTGTACATTTGAAACAAAAGATTCATTAGACCATGTCTCAGTAAGCATAACTATGTCATAATTATCAAATATGATAATTTCAATATAGTGCAGTTTATTGCAATATTTAGACAATTTCTAACTTATAAATCTTATGTTTTAATCTGCATATACGTTCCAAGACCATTTATACTGATATCAACATTGTTGGAAACACCAACATTTTATATTGTTTAAACATTTGCTTACATAACCAAATTTCACGTATTTCAAACCCTTTCTTTGATATTCAATGTATACCACTTAGTTTCATGTTACAGAAGGGTCACCGATGAAACATATTTCATAGGTCGTTACATGGAGTACTTTGCAAAATATATTTTTTTGTTATTGAATGTACTCTCTATAGTTTCATGTTACAGAAAGGTCACCGATGAATAATATCAAATTGATCGTCATTAAGAGTACTTCGCAAGATCTCGTTCTTTATAATTGAACGTTCACTCTACAGTTTCATGCTATAGACGGGTGAACTATATTTAAATTCTGGTTATCATGTATGTGTTGGATGAGTTAGAACAGTTGCTCATGCTCAATTCAATTATTTGAAGAAGATGTGTTAGACTGATTGATATGTTTTTAAAGTTGATAATAACTTGTAAAATTGGTTCGACTTTATACGTCTGTGTCTTTACAATTACATATATCCTGTTGACATATTTATTCTGCTTGTTATTGATTTACAATGTCATGACTCCCAATATTACACAAATCATCATAATGTATCACATACTTATATATTCCATCCATCAATCGGTATCAATTCAACTCCACTTTGCTTCACTTTAAGTGTTCACATGATAAGAGTGGAAGTCACATGGTAAATGAATGGCGTATTAATTATCAATGATTTAATGTCAACAAGCCCCGTACAGGTTAAAGATATAATCCCAATTCTAACCTCTAAATTTCAATAAACACACTTAAAAATGACAAAAGTAATCAAGTACAAACTAAATGCTGAAGAAAATCTCCCAAACATTGAATATTGCAAAATAACCTTGAATGAGACTTTTACACCCCTATATACTCAGAGGTCAATATATGTTGTACTGGCAATGTATTCGAACAGCTGATTAATGTAAACAAATAGGTTTTCGCAATATTTTTAAAATGGCAGCACTTTAATTGAGTAACATTTGTGGTGAAAACTTAAATTATTAAAATACATTTATGAGAAAGGGTTTATATGCAATAAAATACCTTTACCAGATTAATATTCATGCATGTGAAACATCACTGCTACTTTACAGAACCAACATCTCAATGTAATCATGTACATTCTAGAAACTGCAATTTATAACTTATTTCAAATGCGAAATAGAAAATAAATTGCAGGTTCTTAGCATTTTATCAAAATATGGTACTCACAAAATCCAAAACCAGAAACAGCAAGTCTCTCACAATGGCCATTAAACACAAGTGTCACTACATGTCATTTCGCTCCACAAATGTTCATCATGTCCTGTGTTTCCTGGTAGGTCCTTGCTTCCCTGAATGTCACCCTTGGCATTCCATATTTCCATCCGAGTTCCAACTGTCGCATGAGTCAATCTCCGGAATGTGCTGGCTTCTTTGGTATACTACATCACCACGAAATAGATCCGTTTAACTGTAAATCCAAATGCAATGTCACGTTTGTGTGTTGGGGTATCCTGATATGCGCAGATTTTAAAACTATAGTTATGTTGACAAAAGTGGCAGTTGATCAGTAGTCTACACAAATTTCACTCTATCTAATTCATATTCTATGAAAAACACACGTTTCACACTAAAGCACGTTGGGCGCCATTTTACTGGTCTGGCCTTCACCCTGACCTTCATCAAGGTCGTATAATAGTTATTATATATCACGAGTATAATACCAAGTGTGTCGAGGTTCGCATTATGTCCTAGTGTGTACAAGTAACAAAAGTTGTTTTTACGAGTTTACTGGTCCTTTCTATACAGATGAATCATGAATCAACACAAAGTTTATGGAACTGAGTGTTCTCTATCACCAATGGTGTCTGTTAATCTGGTTACCGTGGTTACTGACACATTGAAATACTTCCAGGAACTAGTTAAAATAATAGGACTCTTAAAGTGCACCAAAACCTGCAATCTTGGCGGATTGCTATTCTCACAACAACCTCAAATATCAGGGAAAATGATAGCAGGCAACATAAAAATGAGAACTGGGGTAGACAACACATTTTATAAATGCTAAAATATTCACAGGGCTAAAAGCATCTTTAATAAAACCATAATTGATAAGCGTAGACCATTTAGCTATTGCATAATCGTATGTCCCAAAAGGATATCGACATTGCCTTGTCATATATGACGTCTACAAGAGTAGGTGGAGGTCCCTCTGATCTAATGGCTTCGCACGATACCATGAAACGCTTAGGTGCGGATTGGATATTTCTTGCGAATCGAAGTGATTGAAGAGCATTATAGCATCAGGATGTTGCTTACTGAGAAATAGTTTTATGACTTTACCTGGACAATGTGTCTCGCCCATGGCGTAAACTCTATTCACGGGCCCAGATGATTTTAATTTGCACCTCCGTAAAGAGTTTTCTGTTTCGACTCCTGGTTGAGTATCATGTATTCTCCATTAACGTCTTTAAAAAAAAAAACTCGATGCTGTCCTTCCTTAGCTGGTTATGAGATTCCACCCCCAGAAGTACTGCTTTCGTTAAGTGTTTGGCCATTATCTCGTAGTGAGCTTCCTTTGAATATTTTACAAGGCTAGTAAAACAATTCCGGCGTTGATTATTAGTACGATGGAGGCCAAGGTTGGTTTGTCTGAATGCCCGTCGTAATGTTCGTAATGCCATTGACAAAACAGAGTTGTGCATGCATTTTATTTGTAACGACTTAATTATATATTTGATTTTTTCGATATTACTAAAATGATCCTAAGCTTATTTTGTTATAGCGGACACACATTGGAAATGGCATTATAGTGTCTTAAACACCGGTGTATAGGAAATAAAATAAAAATATAAAATATCTTGTTCGTCCCAAATATATTTTACAACATATTCCTCTAAGAAAACAGACATAAATAGAACAGTAAATAGCTGAATTATTATTAACAATTAGTTAAACAGTAACCATTATTGTAAATACTAATTTTTCTTGTTAATACTGATTCTCTTTAATTTCGTGATATTGCTGCCAAGAATATCACGCCTTATTCTAACCATCTGTATTTGCATTCTATTTCGGTCGTGTTGTTTTTCAACGTCCAGCTTTAAATTATGGATGCTTGAAATGAGTACAGATGTTAATAGCAATCAACTAACGATGAAAATACATATACATATTTTCACTGTAGTGTATTGTATGCTCACTTATATGTTTTCCATACACAGTATATAACAAGATGCTAAGTGCTGATTGGTCGAATCGATGGCACTCACCAAACACATTTCCACATCTGTTACACCTTAAATACCTTTCCGGATTCAAATCCGGCACCATGCAGCCAAATTCGAGGGCACATCGTATCCAAGGCCAAAATATGCGATGGATAATTAACGGGTCCATGTAAAATATAAGAAATCCGCCCTGCAATTCTGGCAAAGTACGGAACCGACATGGATACGTGTCAAAGTACTGAAACATCGATGGTAGCGTTCGTCGAGCAACAGAGCCACCTCCTTGTGTGACAATCACCCCAACGTTTTTCCCTTTGTCAAGAAGTATGTTTACATCGGCATGTTTGAATCTGACAGAAGCATCAATCCAAACAACAAAGTTGTGCTTCCTAGCGATTATCTGAAAGATTTTTTTCGAGTTCATTCAATAAGTTCATAAAATGCATGTAATTAATGTCTATGATTAGTGAAATGTATTTGATTTCTTTAAAGAACAATGCATGTCATAAACGATATAAAGCTATCATGTCAATTTGATACATTTAAAGTTACCTCAATAGCTAACGGCTTGAAGGCATATCCGTGTAAATGCTTACAGTGCTCGGGATATTGATTAAAGGGGAACCTTTTTATTGTGCAGTTACACACCTTTTGCACCTAAAAAAGAAAGTTTCCAAGCAGACGCTCTGATTGATCAGTCTTAGAAAAACATAAAATTGTCGACACAAAATAGATTGACCATCAATCTAGTAGTACGGCTGAAGCCATGTTTTTATTTGTGATGGACACCTAGTTACGGCACATAGTAGAGCAGCTTTAGATTAGTAAGTGTTGTACATATCCTTCACATAAATATGAAGGAAATATATTTGAAATAGTTTAACGTTGATCTTAGGTAAAACATAAAGTTCGTTATTAAACTGTTTTAGGTAGTTATAACTCTTGTACATTTTGTGTATTAGTAATTTATTGTTCCACTGACCGTTCCCGCGTAGTATCCCCACCTTTAATGGTAAGCTGTTTTGACTGGTGTGTGGCAGCGGTTGTGCTTTGCGTTCAATGTAGTTTAGATCATTGCCTTATGCGACAAGTGAGAGTTAATTTTGAATCTGTGACTTCTTGGATTGTCTATAAAGTTTTCATCGCATTATTAAATGTAGGCAATACACATTGCATATTTACAATTTTTTTGCATTATATAATTTTATATATTTTTGCTTTTAGAACTCGTGTGAAAGCACTTGATGAGCAATTTAAAATTTGTTCAACAAAACTGTAATTTATCTATTTCTAGAACAACCATTTCTAGAAGATTGCAAGAAATAGTTACACTTCGAAAAATGTTCTAGAATGTAATGCATTGCTAACAGTACTACCACAATGATTTTTTTCT
Source organism: Mya arenaria (assembly GCF_026914265.1). NCBI lineage: Eukaryota > Metazoa > Mollusca > Bivalvia > Myida > Myidae > Mya > Mya arenaria. The sequence continues at coordinate 81,063,980 of NC_069125.1, forward strand.
ATGGAATGTAATAAGTATATATTTCATACAGAAAATAGAAATCAACGTTCAAATTAATAGAAAAAAAGACATTAAAATCACACATGTTATAGTCACTCGTGAAAATATAATAACAATAAGGGAGTATTTTTCTATTTTGCTGTGATTTACTGATGGTGTTGTCTTATGAATACGTAAAAAGAATTAATGTACATTTCATTGATAGTTAACACTAGGATGATTACTATCTTTGTGTTATTATATTCTCAAAACCTCAAAATATTCAGGGACAATCTTTATTTCCGGTCAATAGCAAGAATTATTTGGATTTTTGACACTGATTTTATGTGTGTTTGTTTGTCAATTAACTTCATCTATAATCGGAGGTGATTATTTCTGGCACTGTCTAAGTCTGGATATCAGAGACCAACCGATGCACTAGTGTATGCAGTGGACTTTCATGAGTTATAATATCACAGCATTGCTGGTAAAAATAAGAATGAAATTATTTGACAGATACATTATACTGAAACTTGTTACAGATGTTAATCCTACATCAGGTGAAGGACAAGAAGTACCGCAACGAACTCTTTGGTAAAATTTTGATACACGATAAAGGTCTTTTTTGCAAGTATAGTCTGATAAAAGTCAAAATAAACATTAAATCATAGCCAGATAGCGGCATACTCAATAAAATGATATTATTTTAAGACATTTTGAATGTGAAACACATATGAAATTGATCTCCTTCTTTATTAGATTGTGAAAAGTTTTCGAGGTTGATTAATAAGATATACGAACGTACATACAGCCTAAAGTTGTAAAATAAGCTGATTGTTTAGCTAAGTAAAGATTAATGTTACCAAAACACGATAAAGATATATTTCATACATGAATATTCCAGTATTTTAGTCTGTTGTTTTGATTTTAGTTTTTAACTTTCATTTCGAGTCTGAAAGAATTTCCATTGAGAAAAGGACAGACAGATGAATATATTTTGGTTGTTGGGTTCCCATTATATAAGTATAATTAGTTCAATGTATTAGCATTTTAAACATTGCTTTAATATCGATTGCTTCAACTTTTGACTACTGGACTTGTTTCTGTAGTTTTTCATATAGATATTGTTAAGGTTTGGATATATAAAAAGTCAAACTGCAGTCATAAGAAACGATAAATATACACATAAAGGCAATTAATATACATTTATTTTTAATATAATGCAGTATTCGCAATATAATTGTTAAGTTCAACAACATTTCAATGTGCATAATAGCTGTTTTACTCCGCCTTTAATCATCATGCCATACTTTAAAAGTAAAAAAATATTTGTGTTTTTTTGCATTTGATAATTATGTCGAAAAAAAGAAATTTAGCAAAATATCAAATACATAATGAACTAGACTATAGTGTTTTTTATAACTCAATTCAATACATATTTGAAGTCTAACGTGTATCCCGTTTGGGAAAAAGGTTGCTGGTTATGATTTAAGTATATCGGACTGATCTGAACGCATTTCACCAAATTGCGAGGAAGTGTAAGCACGGGCAATATTATACATGATTCATTGAGGCTATTTGGCTGTTAAGTGCCTTTTAAAACATTAAACATTTACATTATATTATTTAACTAGAAGAAAATGCCTTAAGCCAAAACAATGAATCTGTTTAAATTAACAAGGTTAAAAATAGTGTCCTACATACAAATAGAAACAAAGTCACTTCGTGCATGCATCGAAATATATGTACTCGCAAATGTTAAGTTGGCCATTATGAAACATTTTAATTCGACCGCTGTGATTCGTGTCTAAAGATACAATTTAGACATTCAAGCTTATACTTATACTTTAAAATCGGCGTTATTGCTTTCGTGTGAATACAACGGAAAATCTTTTGCGATTGAATTTAAAACAAGTATTTATGCTGCTTTAAAGGGTTATTAAAGCCGGAGTATGTAGTGCAAACAGTAACACTTACCTCTTCTACTTCCTTGGCTGATAAACCTAAATTAAAAAAATAAAGCATCCAGTTTCTATGCAAGCGTTGTCGTAGATCATTAAAATTTTGCAACATTTCAATCATCTCTTGAAAATGATTTGAAGATGCACCGGTTATGAATACGGGTTTGTCATCTGATTTCCCCGAAGTCCATTCCTTCGCTGAAAGTAGCAAGTTATTTATTTATTTTTAAATGTTATTTGCCTCTTGGCGTTCACAGTATAGAATTATTGTATTGTTATCTAAACTCAACATTTAAAAAACAAACAATTTGTTTGGAAACAAACCACCAATTCACATTGACATTCATTTATATATTTACATATATAAATTTAAGATATTATCTGATGGATACATGTACATATATTACATGGTATTTAACAATGAACTTGCTGCTGGATTTAAGTACTGAATACGTACAGTATTCTGGCATTAATTAAACATGAACAAATACTGAGTCATATTATCTGTTAAAGATAGAACGGCCTTGTAATTGAGTTTGCACCACTTCATTGAACAAATTACAAATAATAACATTGAAGTATTATATGCAATTGAATTACTCAATTACAGTTTCTAGTTATGCAATCATTAATATTATTTGTATTTAATTTCATACAAGAGCAGTAACCAATATTTATTTTCACTCTACGATGTACGCACTATTCTCATGACATCGTAAGCATCTTAGCTTAATGCATGTCTAGTGTGTTAGACTTTAGGCCGCATGCCTACATTTCGCAAATCGGTATCAGGTATCGTCAGATCTACTTTTTGACATGTTATGTTAAAAGAATGAATTCTCCGGGGTTACCAAATGGAATCCATGGTGTTTTGCGGTTGAAAAAAGCGGCAAATATAATTATCATTTTATGAATATGCGTTCATAACATCGCAAAGTTAATGTGAATTTGAACGCAAGTCAAAGAATCTTAAATTAATATTGGAAGGGAACCGCGGGGAATGGATTATTACGCAGAAAAGGAAATGGTTGACCAAAAGACCATGCCTAACTTTACTTGCTACAAATAGTCAAAACATCCTCATAGTTACTTTTACACGAGCAATAAACTCGCGAGAGGAAACCAATGTACAACTATCCTAGTACATAAAGGTTTACGGGTAACAGTTTGAGGTCACTTGAGTTAATATTTAGACGAAAACAAGGGACACATTATTAAACATGATAGTTATGTATGTCTGTTTGGCCTTAGTTTTGTCTCTTTATACGGGGCAATTGCAAGTTTTGCCACTGCGTTGAGGTTAAAGTCAAGTATTGAAAATATGGTTCAAACATTAAATTATGGCAATTTTCATTAAGTATATTTAAACCAATCGTAATTGTAACTATACAAATCTTATATAGGCCTTGTTCAGTAAAATATAAAAACCTCTGTTAATTATTGTGGACTCTATAACTATATAACAAAAAGATCGATACTTTAACATCGTGTAATTTGACTTCATAGGAATTATGTATGTTTTGCAAACATACTCCTGATCAAAACGACATTGCATGCTTGTTTTTTTCTTTTCTTTTGTTTTTAGTAAGTTTTGATGCTGTACCATCGTTCATTTATACGATATTTGTACGCTAACTGAATTTAAACTTTACTAAACTCAGTGGTTGTTTCCCTGATAATTTATTTTTCACTTTCAATAACGTTGTTTGCTCAATCTTAAAAAAATCAAAATCTGTTCGTATTATGAGACTGTTACTCTGTCTATGATAACTTAGTCTTTATTTTACTCATATATAAGCCGAAAACAAAACCCTTTTAAAAACAAGCGTTAAACAGATGAACTACAATTACAATTTTGTGATTATAATGGAACGAAAACGAAATTTTGAGATTAAGGTTATGTGAGTCTTGAATTATAATGGAGGTTAACGTTTTCGCATTATTCCTTTTCAGCCGACCCAAAACCAGGAAATGTTCTTGAAAGGTTTTTTTTTTCATACCTGTTATTTTTGTTCTAAGAAATACTGAAATGTGTCTTAATGTCGGATATCATAATACGCTGACTTTCTACAAATATGGCTCGAACTTTATGCGAAAAACTAAAGAAACATGTTCAGTAGCTAAAAGTTTAAACAAAAACTCGGTTTATTGCTAAAGAATACCTAGCTTCTAATAAGATATCTCCGTTACGGGACCATTAACTGTTTTAAAATAAACTGGATTCTTTTGCCTCTAAACAGGATTGTTTTTATATTTCTAAATTCTTGGCTTGACCAATTTATAGTCATTGAGTTATCGATGTATATCAGAAAATATAATAAATGTCTTAAGACGACGAAGGAACGTTTTTTTAATCCTAACATGTTATTAATTACAATATTTAGGGAAAATGTGACCTGATCGATTTCAAGCATTATTTTGTTTTTCTCGTTCATAAACCTACCATTAACTTAATATTGAACTTGTTTCTTTTGTCACTAAATGTTAACTTAGATATTTCTTTATCAATTGCAAACAGGTGCCTCTGTCACATTTTCTAACATTTTCATGTACAGTAATAAGACAGACACAATATTACAATGTACCTTTGACAAACTGTTCATACTCTGCGATTCGCGTTGGAATGGCCGTTGAATTTTCCCACGTTAGCTCATCATCTTTCCAAAATCCGTCCGGACAGTGCGTATCATTTGTGATAGCTGATAGCCGTCGAGGCAGAGTATAGTTTTCGACGACACTGCCTTTATATTCTAAATATCATAAATCGATGCAAAAATAAATATGAACATTCTAGTACATAACCTAGTACAATAACCTTATTGAAAAAAATGCAACTTCATCATTTGATAATGCAACCAGTAATTATCGTTTTGTTTTTTTTAAATACGGCCAAGAATAATTTGTGTAACCTGTAAGCAGAAAACAGCTAAAGAGTGTGGCGTACACGTGCATCGTAAATAAGAAGTTACAAGCGTAAGGAAGGAAAAAGAATAATCAATACGATTTTGTTGGCATACTTCGGCTGGCTTTTGGTTTTAAAAGAAAATTGGTTTGCAAGCTGCGCTACGGTACCTTAGGTGTGTTTGCTCAATGATGCCGATATAAGCGAAGCAGGTCTAAGAGTATCAAAATTTTACTTACTTTTTGTTTATTTATTTCCTGCTTTGAACAAGTTCTTTATTCATTACCAATAAATACAGCAGATATGTTAGGATGGGTATTTGACTTGATTGATTTATTGGCGGTTGAATAGTTAAAATTGATTTTTGTACGATGACTTAAGTTTATATTTTATTCCCTTAAAGTTTGAGTTGAGCCCGCTGAGTGTTATATGTTGTATTTGACACGCATGGATAAACAATATTCTACAATATTTATATTTATCATTATATTTACATTGTGCTGTTCTTCCTAGATTTTTCAATGATACTTTCAGTATAAGAATTCATGAAGACATTATTTTGAATCTCATTCGTTTTTAGTTGAATGATTTGGGTGTGCGTTATAACTTCATCAGTTTATATGTTTTAATTTACTTCATTGTATGCGTGTGTGTGTGTGTGTGTGTGTGTGTGCGTGCGTGTGTGCGTGTGTGCGTGTGTGTGTGCGTGCGTGCGTGCGTGCGTGCGTGTGTGCGTGTGTGTATGTGGTGTTTGTATTTGTGTATGCGATTTTTTTAATGTTTTTTCTCTTGTTCATTGGTTTGAGCCAATGCCTTCTGCCTCTAAACAGGTTTTATTTATAAAGTTTAATCAACTCGGCATTTCCCTGTAATTTTCATTATTTTCATTGTATGTCCCTTGTTGAGATGCGTACGTGTGTAATTATTTGTAAAATACAGTTCAGCTTCATTTTTTGCGCTTACGTTTACCTTTTGATTTGTTTGTCATCCTCTCTTGCATAAACATTATGATAGTTAACTGGACTTTGATTTGTTTTATACTATTTTTTTATGATTATACGTTCATTTATTTATTAGCCTTACGGAAGTGGCATCATTCAGCATTGCAAATGTTTGCGACTCTTTGTTTTATACAAATTGTCTAATGAAATGCTCACGTAGTTCATATAAATTCAAGTTTATTTTCAGCATTCTAATGCAGCTTGTGCACAAACAAAATCAATTATATTAAACCCTACTGGAACAAGACAAGCAGACCACAATTTATCTAATATATCGTTTTAAGATACAATAGTCAGGGTCAAACATACTCAACGCAATGCATATAACGACACAAGATATGAAATTCATGACAGAAATATCACAAGAGAAATAATACAAGTGTGAGTAACATCTTCGGCAAATCTGTGAACACCTAGTATGCGATCAACTGGTTTAAACCTCAACCTCACATTTGTACAAACATTCAATTATATGGGATAAATACACAGTTTTGGTATTTTCCATATGTAAAGGCCTGTCCACAGCTCGAAATGCTATAAGTAGTTTTAAACAGCAAAATACGGAGCGAAGTAAAAGCAATGAAAAGGATATAGATGATAAAAATCAAGAAATAAGAGATCTAAAAGAGAGTGTACTGACACAAGGAGGAAAAATGAATGAAATAGAACAATACTCCATACGAAACAACTAAATGATAACTGGCATAAACGAAACATCCCCGCAGAAAAATGAAACACGGACAGATACATTAAAGCTCATTTTCCACATATTAAATGATAAAATCGAAGGGCTAAATATATCCGAGAGTGACATTGACATATGTCATCGATTAGGAAAACCGCTTGGGAGATCAAGACCCATTATAGTGAAATATCTCTCCCGGATGAAACGAAACGAACTACAGAAATGTAGAAAATAACTGAAAGGTACACAGACATATATTTATGAAGTCCTTTCAAAAATAAACAAGATTATTTTTGTTATCATGAGAAAGGTTCTACAGGAGCCAGACAAATCTTCAGAGCGAGTTTGGGTATGGGAAGGAAAGATTTTCCACAAAGGGGACGACCCGAAGATTCGCCAAGTACACCACAAAGACTATAGATACTGGACAGGAATACAGCAGTGGCATACAGGGGATTGGAAAGTTTTTATGCACGAAAAACTATGGAAATAACCAATTTTAAAAGGCGACATAGACCAACGATTCATCAATCGAATCGCTCATGAGAAAACTTTTCTTAACGATGTTTTAGCTTAAACTTAAAAGATCTACACGATGAAAGCATTGACACACCTTTGAGTAAATCAGTAATATGGAATGATAAATTATTGACACAAAATGGAAATACCTTACTTTATAAAGGATGGTTCAAGGTATAAAATTATTTGAACATATATACGATTACAGAACCCACTCTTGCTTCAAATTTGATGAAACTAGATTTTTACACGATATTCATGAACAAGATTTCCTGAAGTACCTAACACTATACCAGCAGCCTTTAAATTTTTCCGAACACTATTTACAGAGAAATGTTTACAACATCAATAGATGCGTCCCCTCAGTATAAAGTTTCTGTTAAGAAACAACAAATTAATATCTGTATAAAAGTATATTAAAAGAAACCAATATAGGTGACTTTTGTAACATGGAGATAGAAACCATTGAACACTGAAGCATTCTGTGAATGTCTGAAGATACAACCATTATGTAATGAACTAAATAATGTCATTACATCTAATTCAATCAATATTTGCATTACCAAACAGGAAATTTCCTAATTGTTTTAATGAGTTTTTTTTAATTTTCAATTAAATAGAAAAAGCAGTATACACATTTCAAGCTTATGAACAATATTTAATACTGAGAGAAAGAAATGAACCGCAGATCGCACTATCGAACAATAAATTTGAATCCCACATAAAGCAAAGACAGTGTTTAAAAATCAAATAAATATCACAGCAATAATAGCACAAACCATAAGAAGCTGTTTTCTACTCTTTATGATATCACAATACTTAACAATCCTTAGGGGAGAGCAAGAATGTGTGCGTGTATGTCTGCTGTCTGCGCTTTGCGTGTGCATGTGCGTGTGTGTGCATGTGTTTTTGTGCGAGTGTGCGTATGCGCATGTAGAAAGTGTTTTCTATGAATTCGTACTTAAACTGTTTGCTTTAATGAACTATATGCAAAAATTAATGAGGAAAAAAAAAGGTTTAAATTGTTCTCCAGACTAGGATGTGACTGAATTTCTTTATTAGTTTGCAAGATATCGCCCAGACATGTTACCTTAAAATAAAAACAGGTAAAATTGCACATGGATTTGCTGATGAACACACGCCCGACTTTGCTCGTAAACTTACCTCTTTAACAGACAGAAAACGGTGAATATATACCCTCATCAACACAATTGTGTCGAGCTAATGGGCATATTTTCACTCTTGTTTTTATTAATAAGTTTAAACAAGGAAAACAATCGCTCGTATTACATGTTATAGGTTAATCTCATAATTAAAACAAAGACCAATACTATCCAAACAAAATATTTACCTGAACGTGCATATCCATCCGCTGCGTTAGGAAAGCAAATTGAATCTGCGGCATTTAATCTTGTATAAACTTCGTACGTAAGGAAAAGTAGTCCTATAAAATAGAAAAACACATATTAGAAATTTTTAAAATTGATTGACGAATTGCCGAATGTTTTCTGTCAAGTTTATGCAAAGACGTCATTTTTATTGAATAGCACCAAACATGTTGTAACACGTTGAATACTTGTTTTTGTTATTTGACGTTAAAGGCAATTTTTGTCCGGACTGAGGTGTGCAGCTGGCAAATCCATTACCAATTATCGGTTGTTTTCGGCTACAAATGATAACGCTTGGTTTTATCCTACTGCTCTTCGACAAAGTTTTTAATAATATTTGTCTTACCCGTTCTAACACTTTCATTGAACACTCTGTTTCAATATGTAGTTTTATGTTAATCCAATCTTCATACATAAGGTTTTTTCACGACAAATATTTCAATGCTGGGTAAAATGATCAAGAATAATAGATAGTTGATATTTATATGAAAAACTACAGATACAAGTCCAGTAGTGGAAAGCTTAAACAAAACCCCATCCGAGGGCCAACGCCAAAACTCAGAACAGTAACACAATCATCAAATTAATACCAATACAAACCTATTGTAGATAGCAACGCTATACATTTTGAATATTTCCGACACAACGCCATCATCGTTTACAGTTTTTACTATAGTGTTGTGATATTTGAGACAACTTAGGGTATCATATATCATATGTTTTTAACATATCATGAAATCCTTTTCCACCCTGCAGCCATTTGTATAAACACGTTTAGCCATGGTAATATTTTACCGGGGGTATTTCTTTGCAATAAATTGGCGATAAGCAAATGCATAAAACAAAATCAATTTGTACAGGGCTATGTATCACGGTAATATTAACCATCCCCCAACAGGTATGTAAATTGATTAATCGTCCTAATTACCGGAATGAAGATAGCCGAAAGGACATAAACCAACACTGATACCCAACTAATTTTGTCGCATTGAAAGACAAATTTTAACTACGTGAATATCACTGTTCCATTTCAACCATATCCTTAACAGTGAATAATTCAGAGGTAAGAAAACACCATTATTCACTTTCAGTGTGTGTTTGCCAGGTGATAAATTACGTCATAGATTGTACGCCGGAAGGCAAGATTTTGCTTCGAATAAAGACTTAAAGCAAAGATAACCTCTCTATTTCTTCACCATTTTAAATGAACCATAACACAGTCTACGCCGCTTACAGAACCGTGCCTTTTTTAAGAAAATATGCATTCAAAATGTACTGCGCTAACTGCCTCATTTTGTTACTCATTAGAAACGTCAGTAAGATTTATGAAATGATCTTCAGAAAGCACAGGACCAAAGCATTTTTTTGTATACAATGCGCATTTTCATACAAAATGACACTCATTCTCAACTTCTTGGGCATTGCATAATCTACAAAGTCTTTTATCAACAGGTCCACCGCTCTGTTTCTTTTCTTAAAGGGTAGTTTACCAGTGCGTAACTTGGCCAGTCAGGAACGTTTATTGTTGGTCAATATTTATTGTGAAAAACTAAAGAAGCAAGACCAGTAGTCGAAAGAAAATGAAACATAAACACCGTTTCATGACACAAGGTCAACGCTAATGACATAAAACACAAAAACAAACAATCACAAACTGTAAACATTGAACATCAACACAAAACTCCAAAATCAACACACTAACTATACTGTATAAAACTAGGGGTGTTTATGAAGGATTTGATAGGTATCGCATTGGAACGGTCAGTAAAATATGAATTTACTGGGGGTTAACACATTTGTGTGCACATCCTTACTCTTATCAAGCCAAAGTTCAAAAAGCAGTAGTATTAAATGTGGTCATCGTAGCGCAGTTGATCAATTTGGAGTTTACTAGAGTTGAGCGTCGCTAGATAGTAAATGTCAAATGAATCCACCATCCATTCACCTTTGCATTTACATGTTCTAAACCATGTAATGCTCTTGTAAATCTAGGCGATACTCAATACAAGTCAACTTCAAATAAGTCAACCCCCTACGACGATCACTGCTACCGTGAAGGTGTATTTACTGTGGTGACCCTTTTACACTAACCTGCTAACGGTGCTTACCGTTTCAAAGTCACCCAAGGACGCGTCCTTATGACAGATTTTAAAATGCATTTCTTAAAGTCCAGCACAGACATTTCGAACAACTTAATTCATACACACAGATATTGTCAATGTGAAAGGATATTACCAAACAGGAAATAATTAAATCAGGTTTTAATTCAATATTCGATCTTGAAAAACAAGCTCAGTACGTTCTGTCACCAGGTCACGAGAGATACATATAAAAACGAAAGAAAATATTAAAATTTACAATACCTTGAGCGACAATGAAAACAAAGAAGAAATAATAAATATAAGAGAAAATGAAGAATAATACTAAAAGAAATATGGAGGAAATATAAAGTTTTGCACCACCAGATAGTGAAGTTCTCCAATTCATTGATTTTATGAATTGGTTTCTTAGTAAAAGGAGATGTAGTCCGCTACCAGTTGTTGCAATTGAAAGAAACAATGAAGCCAACAGAAAATAGATTTGACGCATGTATGCTGCTGGCAAAGAGTTTTATATGAGCCAGGATTAACTTAAATGTGTTGCGATGGTACAAACAGGGCAATCGTTCCTTCCCCTAAAATGATGGACCACGATGAAGCGTGATTTTTTTTTCTGTTTAAGTATATAAGGATGAATTTACTACAACAAATTCTTATGGTAGACGATATGGTATTAGCACCGATACAAGTATCTAAGGATAAAACATTTGCTGAATATGAAGCTAGTATATTGAGCAAACACGATCTTAAAATAGAGCTGGAGAAAACTGTAAAACCGCTTTTTATTGTTCTTAATAGGGGCGGTACTATTTCCCGGTTCCGGTCTCATCCGGTCCCGGTCCTCTCCGGTCTCTGTTTTCCAAATTTTATAGGGCGTTATCGAGAAGGTGTTAATGACCGCGGGGTGTAACAGGATTACAAAATATTACAGTTAATTAAACATGAGATATTTGATGATAATTATGTCACCATTTATTTCATTTTGTATATCAATAAAACAAATTATAAATTGAGGCAAAGATAAAAACATAAAATATGCACATGTACTAAAATTAATGTCATGAATAACAAAAACATTGTGTGTGTTTTTTCATATTAAATTCAGCTATGTTATAAGTATACTATTGATAATAGTAATACAAATAGAAACATGTTAGAGTCATGTGGAATATTTTCCTGCATGTTCTATTTTTGCAAATATCTAAACTATCTACGAACTCTGGCATTTCACATGAATAGAATGTTTTTAATTTGAAAGTCTTTAAGATCGAGACATTCCATTTTCTTTATGAAACGGATTTTCCCTCATTTCACTTACAACGAAATTGACATTTGAATTTACATAGCCATTCCTAAATTAGCCATTCAAAATTCCACAGCATAAGCAATTGCAAAGACACCACTGGCATGTACATTTGGTTGTTGTAGAACTCTCGTGAAACCTTATAAGCTGAGATTTGTTACTTTTTATAAATTAGGAGCATCGTAGTTCCACCGATTATGACGACTTTAAGTAAAGATTCTTGTATCTTGTATGTTATATTTCATTTGTAAAATAGCCTTCCGAATATTTCAAATCTATTATTATTTTATTTTAACAAGGAACTCTTCATAACAGGTTTATGACAATAGAAAAAAGGTCATACCATGAAAGGTGTAAATTTGTTATACAACGCGAGTCAGAGATTAGCGAATGTCCCTTGTTAAGGACATGATACACGGATTAGCCAGTTATATTACACACGCACGGCTACTGTTCGGTTCATACCCTAAAAAAATTATTGTTTATCATAAAGGCAATTTTATAGAATAAATGATTGCTATGCAAAGGCTCTAATAAAGTCTAGAAATAATACGATGATAACATAAAATAATCAGCATCACATTTCTTAAACAGCTAGAGATTTATTTCAAACTTCAATGTTACAAATAAAATATATTCGGCTTAAGTTGTGAAATAGTGACGAAGGTATTCAAATGTATTCAATGTTAGCGAATAGCAAAAAATTAAAAACGAAAAATGAAGACATAATGTGTTGATTACTTACGAATGGCGCAACTTCAAATAAACACTCTTCATCTAGTAACTTCAATGTCTTAGCACACACATACTTACTATAATAGGATGTTATAACATTGCAAATATTAGCTCCAGAAAATGTGTTTGTGTACTTTTACTCCATTTATTGATTTACTTGATTACATGCTATGCACATTGTATAATGTTTTACGCAACAAACATATCGTATCGTATCGATATGAGTCGGATATGCAAACATGGAATTTCTCAATTGTAATTATTAATGCTTAAAATTATAATGTCTGGAGGGGGGAGGTTAAACAAAAGAGGAAGAACAATAAACAACTTTGACATAACATAATTTAAAAGGTGCAATTTGAAGTTACTTCATCTTCTAGCCATCATCTATCTTTTATGCAAAAACCATTAGCATTTGTATTGCCATTGAATCTTTCTTTACACCTTTAACACGAATTGCATAAATAGTTTAGACCTATTACAAATTGAATAAATTAAGACATAATGTTTTGTATTTTATTCCATTTTGTTACATATAAAAACAAATAAGATTGTCAAATTAGTGTAACAAACATCGGCAACACAATCCGTTGCCTGGGGCCATAAGTTATGAACCGGGAATTATGAGACCGGATGAGACCGGATTTTACGAGGAGAGACCGGAAAATAGTATCGCCCTCTTAATAGCAAAATAAAGCACCAACAGCATAGTATAAGTTCAATATGGGACTTTAAATCAAATGTATTAAAGCAAATGAAGTTAAGAAAATCTTGGCCACTTTCAATCAAGGTTAAACGATTTAATAATGAGATCCTTACAGCTGAGACACTGAATGATATAAATAATGAACATAAACAGAATGGCAGATTGGATTTCGGAAGGATCTTGTTAAAAATTAAAAATTGTTATTATATATCATAATATTTGCTAAGTATAAGCCTTTAAGAGGATCCTTATATCTACCACTACAAGCAGTCATTACAACAGATAAGAATTAATAAGTATTAAGAATGAAAAGGACAGTAAATGTTTTTCGCTGGCGTCCTATGGTATCCACCTTTCCGCATAAAAATACCCACAAAGAATAACTAAAAAGAACACATACAACAGCGTAACTATAAAGGTATTTTTTTTTTCCAAAAAGACCACAAGAAACTTATGTTTCTTTTCGCGGATTTTCCGCTTCTATTGTTTTGAAAATATTAAACAAATATAGAAAAAAATGTGCGCCCGCTTCTATATTCCTATCACCAACACGATTTTGTGTGGCAATATTTTTTAAAGGCTGAAATAAATAATCCATTATAATTTTTCTCAGCAAGTTTAAGTGACTTTATAAAGAGAAGTAACCGATGCCTGTTTTTTTCTGTATATCAATCGGTTTAGCATCGGTTTCAATACATTCAATCAAAATGGCGACTTCCGGTATAAACACTGTGGCTCAAAATTTTGAAATCTTATGTTATTTGTTTGACAATAAATGTGCTTTGAATTGCTGGAAGTGATTGTTCATCGTCTCATGCACTAAAGGATCATTAATTGCATCAAACATCATGCAATAAAACATGTGTATCTGGTACTGGTAGCTATAATATTGCGTTATATTAGTGATTGTTTTTGGATGAAAATCGGAAAGCTGAACAATGACTCAATTAAGTATTATTTGATTCAAGTCATAATACAAGTGACCAGCATTTTACCTTATGACGTCGATTCTGAAGAAGACAGCTTCACTTAACATGGAACATGGTGCATTGTTTGGTCTAAATTGATATATCAAACTCCTTTTTGACAAAATTCTGTCAAGAGGTTTCTAGAAAAGAGGTTTCATACAAGCCTATGACTATCTCCTCAATTCTATATATTATATGTGTATCTTGCAAATGTTTATTTGTTAGCAGTTTCGAACAAATCTCTTTTTGTAAATAGCGATATTAACACTGGTCCGGATATACCAAAGAATAGGTAAGCATAACCTTAGTTAATCACCTTATTTTTCTTTCTTTTTCTTTTACAGCATAATCTGAGATTATAAAAAAATCTCACCGACCATAAAAGTACTCTAAACCTATAAAAGTATTGTGCTAAAATAATGAAGGACCATTTAAATATAGAAATGATAATAACTAGACAAAAAGAAGAGGAATTTAAAAAGGCTGCATCTTTTCATATTTTAAAAAAAAATACGCAGAATCAAACAACAAAAGTGACAAACATCGGCCTGTAAGTGCTCATTGACATGTTACAGGGAAATACAGAGGATCTGCACACAATTTATGTAACCGAGCATTTAAATTAACTAAAATATTCAAATAGTGTTTCAAATTGACGCGGATACTTTAGTCATTTTTTCATGCAGGAAATATATACAATGATGAAATCAACAATAAGAAAATTGAAAAAGAAAAAGACGATTCAAAACTGAAGAAATATGGGTTAATAAAAGTTAAGAAGTTGGAAGAGAAAAGGAAAAGCACAAGAATTAACGTCATTCCAAATAACATGGTGAAGCATTTATAGTCAGTAATTTATTGACAGTTTGCCATTTCGTATTTAATCTCTTGTGAATCTAGTTAATAATTTACCTTTTGAACCATACAGTTGAACAAATACAATGCTTTCAAAATAACTTTGAATCAATAAAAAGAAAAGGAGTTTACCCAAATTTGATCATATGAATGGTTTTGAGAGTTTAACAATACCTCCTTACAACCAAAAAGTCCTTATTTTTCAAACTAACAGGTGAGGATATATCTAACAAAGACCACAATGACGCAAAAACTTAATGAAATCAATCTGCTTTAAAACAATTGGAGATTATCACGACCATTACTTAAAAATAGAGGTTGTTTTATTAGCAGATATTTCTATAAACTTTAGAAAGACTTGTATTGAGTACTATAATTTAGACTCATGCCATTACTTTAAGACGTCTGGTCTCTCTTGGGATGCATGTCTAAAAATTCCAAAGATAGAATTAGATTTAATTACTTAAATTGACATGCAATTTTGGCGTTGCCCATTGCCACTAAACCGGGTTTATGTTTAAACTTTTTGCTACTGAGCATGTTTTTGTAGCTTTTTGCATATATATGCATTTTATGATTTAAAAAAGGACTACGCTGCGGAATAAGCTACATTTCTAACATATATTCTAAGCCAGTTTATAAGAACATGTGCAATTATAATGAGAATAAAGTTTATAAATACATAATGTACCTTGATGCAAATATTTTATATGGATGGGCTATGAATCAACCCCTTCCAACAGGTAAGTTTAGATGTGCAGACCCAAACGAGCACATTTACATATAAAAATATAGAGCAAATAAAGTTGCAGCTCAACATTACAAAACATTGTATCAGTTTTTCCTCGTAATGAGTTATTTAGCTCTGACAACCAGTTTCGTGTAAATGTATGATCACTATGATGTAATCTTGACCCTGTGGCATTAAACGGGGTTTATGTTTAAACTTTCGACTTTTATGCTTGTTTCTGTTATTATTCCTATAACCATTTTAACAACGATAAAAACATTTTTATTGCCAACACTTTGATTAAACTCAATATTTTCTGAATTTTCAATATGAATACAAAGTGTGACTAGCATATTTTCAACACTATCGTTATTTAAAGCATTAATATAATCATTTTTCTCACTAGTCCAGTCGTATTTATATGGTAAATAACTCACCGAATCATCCTCATCCTTTATTAAATTATTAAGATAAAAGAAATTTAACAAAACAAATTGCAGATGATATTTAAATTACGAAGCAAAAAATATTGAAATAACAAATATTGTTGAAACAATGAAGTAGAAAAATACAATAGCAAAACTGCTATTGGTGGTTAAATCGCCCGGTTTGGAAATCCTGCGTTCATTAATTATGAACTATATGGCTTATCAATTATAAGGCTAGGTCCTCAATATTCTTCGAGGTCAGCATGGTAACCAGAAGCTACCCTTTTGAAAAAGAACACCCGAGACAATTAATGTTTGTGAAGTGAATAAAACAATTATAAATTATGTATTACAATGTGCAATACAGACCCCTTTGGTAGAATAGTTAACTTAAATGGAAGACATACAAATTTTGAATTTTTTTTTTAGAAGAAGTATAATAACAATAATGGAACATATGAATATTATGTAAGACTCACTTAATTACCCGCTAGTTATTTCACAGCCTCTGGAATAGTTTATATTTTAGCGAAAATTGGATCTCAAAATGCATCCAGTAGTAGTATTAAAACAGTGGTCACAAGAGCTTTAGAAACAGCAGGAAAACATGTATTAGAATCAGAATCTAAAAAGGCAGGTGATAATATGGGGAAATATGCTAAACATAACGCAGTGGAATAAATGTGGTCACAAACAAATCCAAGAGGATATATGATATTGAATTAATTATCTAAGAAAAGGAAACATTGTACAAACCAACCATAACAAATATGAATATAAAAAAACAACTTCTTTCTCGTTCCGTAAAACGGTGTTTTAAAGCTAATTACACATATTTAAATCGAACAAATATATATTTTTTAAAAACTATGCCTTTTCGAAGTTATAACTAAAGTAATCATTATAAACATGTACCAATTCAACTACATATTCCATTTCTCTACCAGGAGATGGAACAAGACAAACAAAGGTTGGTTTTACTTTTCCTTTGAATGGCAGAAGCTCATTTTTGAATTGGTACAGTAACAACCGCTTTCTGTATATCTTAACGAATCATGCCTAGCTTTAGCATTTTCTATGCTAATTAAATCAGTAAAATGAATCAAGCATGTGTCATTTGAGAAACCATCTGACTGAAAATTACACAGTAACTGTTTTTTTTAAAGCCGCTAGCTCACAGATATACCATTTTTACAACTTTTTATTTTTTTGTCTTGGAAAAGGCAATTTTTTTTGTGAATATCTGCAAACCAATGATTTAAGATAGCTGACAAAAAATCAGATCGTAGATTTTCTTATTTTCGTTCAAAAATTAATGTTTTATCGCTTAAACCGTTACTAACGGTTTAGGAAAAATGCATAAAAAAATTGAACTTCAATATAAAATCTGCGATCTAACTTTTTGTCAGCAGTCTTAAATAACTGGTTTCCATGGATCTTTGCAAAAATTGGCTCGTTCCAAGACAAAAAATAACAAAGTTGTCAAAACCTTCAATCTGCAAAGATGCAGCTTTAAAATATGATTCGACCGTATCCTAAACAACTATTTTAAAGACTGTTTTCACAATACTTAAAATGGAGACAGAAGGGCGATATTTGCCTTCACAAGTTTTACCATTTTTTGAAAGAGGATCAACTGTGCTGCAGCAAGGACTATGCTCAGTAGATTCATAAGCGTTGTAGGTCTGTATGGTTTATTGCATGAATAATACCAGAAATAGTTCGATCCATTGTTTTGATATTTGGCACGGAAAGGAAGGATACGTATACAAATTATATATTTAGCATGGTTTCCATGAGCCTGTTTTGGGTTTTGTTTGGTTGGCAGTTGCGAGGGCTCCGGGTATATTCAAAAAGTATCTAAGGTGCGAGGTAAAAGACATAAATGCACTTGTAGTTTCTGTTAAGTAAATCGGAGAACATACAAATGTTTAGTTAGTTATATTATGTTACATTTTTGCTTTTTATAAATGAAATTTATTTACATTGAATACTGAAAGGTTAGGTTAGGCAATTGTTGAATTGTTGATGGCTATACAACTTCAGAGCATATTTATAAGTATTAGTCAAAGTCATGAAAACTTTTGTGAACTTTTATGTGTTACGTTTATTGCATTATTTTGATTGATATTGTGTTCATGATTTATGTGTCTTGATAAGTGTGCTTGGTTTATTTCAGATGACTTTTCCTTTATTTACAATTGAGCCACGTTGTGTTCCATTACGGTATGTTATATTGAATTGGATTGACTGTTTGAACGTATGGAATAAATATAGATGAGTGTATTAAAAGCTAGTTCCGGTCTATCTATGTGTGATTAGAAGATTCTGCGGTAAAGTCATTTACAACTGCGATATTTATTAAACATTGCAGTTTGCATTGCGTAAAGTGCAATAAGGGTTTAATTGGATTACAATGGCAACTGGTTCGATAGATGACGTCGACGTTTGCCCAACGGCAGTAGAGAGCGGCGATCGCCGGTGAACCGCTTAATCGTGCTCTAGCTAGGAATCTGGTTTTGTTAGCCAAGCAGTAAAACAACTGCAGGGCTGCTTGTGGTGAGAAAGAGCGAGTCAAGTTACACGTCGCGAATTGGCATACAGAAAGAAATACGATAATACAACGTAGTTCTGGTCGTTACATATGAGCGGTTTATCAGCTTGTTAGGTGGGCAGGGTAGAGAAGAACTAGAATATTCGTCTAAAACATCACAAATAGAATTTGTTGAAAATAATAACATTAGCATAGACTGGTGCTTGAGCGTGAAGCAATAATATAGGTCTGACTCATTAGTGTCGTCAAAGAGTAAAATGGATATTTCTATACAGAGAAAATCTTTATGTAACGAAGATGATTTTCGCAGTTTACTGAAATTAAACCCGTTTTTCAATTGCTAATATTCACGGAGCCAAACGATCACACCGATGAGAACTACAACACTTTAGCAGCGTTATCCGCCGCCACTGAACTACCATCAAAGGGGATAACGATTGGTGGCTTTGCAAAGCAACAGAACGGACACACTGACGGCGTTTGCCAGGGGTTACATTTTTAATTTGCCGAAACCTGACATTTTTACTTAAGATTTTACGGATTAAAGGTCACGTCTGTCTTATCTCATTCAAAATTGTCAAGGTGAGGATTAGCCATCTAGTGAGGACTGCGTTCTACTTTCACCTAAAAAAAGCAAAGGCAACTTTGGTTTCACGGTATGGTAAGCCGAATCTTGTTGCAGAACATTTAGGTTATATTCAGTCGTTTAAGGCAAATGATGTTCAGGGTATAATGCGATTATCCCTAGAAATGGAAAATTGTGAGATTACAGGTTACGGTTTATTTCAGATTAGATAGCTCTGAAAATTTGAGGAAAAAATACAAACGTCTGCCTATGCACCGTTAATTAAGATTGGTTGAGTTCAGTTATTGACGAAGGCCGAGAACCAAACTTTATTGATTAAATGAAATTTGAAGCGGTCTACCGTCGCAAGTACTATAGAAGGGCTAGATCTCGGTGACGTGGTCAATAAAGGGTAAGATAGAGCTGAAAGTGAGATAGTTTCCACTTTAGCAACAGCGGTAAGTAATAATGACAATATGCCATCACAGCGTATCTTGTCATTCATATTCTGTCAGGGTCGGCATTAACTGATTGATTGTAATGAATTTAAACAAAAAAAATGTTGATTACAAACTATCATTGATAATGAAGCACAAAATGTGCGACATTTGTTTAAACTTTAAGCACATTGCAAAATATTGTAGAAACCAAAATGGATGTGACGTATTGTGATGCAGAATGAAACATCATTCCATGCAACAATCGAGGTAACCAAAGTGTGGCAATTGGCAGTTGTACATCATCAAATGTGAGTAGTTACGACACAAAGGTATGTCTACGAATTGTTCCGGTACCGTGCATCGAAGATCAAAGACAGAGCAAACTCTTGTTCTTGAGATAAGCCTTGAACGTGGGTCCCTTGCGTATTTTCGGCGTCCTCGTTAATTCACTTATTCAAGAATAGGAAGCCGCAATGGGCTAAAATTATTCCTCTCTCTTAAAACTCATAGATATAGAGAAGGCAACAATTACCAAATATTTCATTAGTATTTTATTGTGCATTTACGACAATCAAAACAGTTAATAAACACCATTAAAATTGTAATGCATACTCTTGTTCAGTATCGATTCCCTTGTTCCCTTTTCGGCATTACAAGTTAAAAAAGACATTCCCCGTTATTAACACTTAAAGCTAATGAAAATTAATCATAGTTACAATAAATTAACAGGTTGGTCTTAGGAATGAACCGTGTGTCGGATGGAATTGAAGATGTACTGAAAACATATTTAAGTACAATAATTGGTCAGTACTCGATTCGATAGATTGAGTGTCAAGGTTGATACTTCGTAGCAATATATCAGATACTGGTTTCATGAGCAATGATTGTGATGATGTACTTCAAACCGGTGGATATTTATTGATGCTGATGTGGAATAAAATGATTTTTTTATGAGCAGTGTTTGAAACGTAAGTGTATTGTTGAGTGCACTTGCACTCATACAAAAAACAAACGGAAGATTTGCAAATAATGTGACATGAAGGGGCTTATCCTGAAGTAATATATCTATTAATTCAATACTTAATAAGTCGTAAAATGGACTAATAACATCATGTCATAATCAATCCGTTTAAAAATGTATACTATTTTGAAAACGAAAATAAATAGTTTAAAAGCTTTCACAGACATAACTGTTTTTGTGCGGAGATTTTCTTAAAGAATAAGCATTATTTGTATATGCGTTTCGGTGAGTTATATAGATTACTCAGAGAAATACAAATGATAATTTACTATTTTAAACAGTGGACATATCAAGGTTTGATATATGTCACTGTTTTGGGGGAAATATATTGGTATTTGGTCAGATATAAAATATTGTTCGAATCCATTAAGATGTAATTTTGTTATGTGCCAGAGATTGAATACAAAAAAAGAAAAATTAAGGTAGTATTTATATCCTTTTATAGTAATGGAGAAATTGATATTTGCGTTATTTTTATTAATATATTATGAAATGTAAATAAAGGTCAGAACAGATTTTTTTTTAGGTTAGATAGAAAGCCTCAGAAAGAATAGAAAGGAATAGAAACGGTAAAAGTGACGTCATCATTCGATTTATTTCCCACATAAAACGTGATGAAGTTATGTGAAATAAACAGAAAATGTCAGGCAGCGAAATGTACCTCTATGACGATCTAACTGCTTTAAACTATAATGTGTTCATGTGTTCTTGCGCATGCGGCTGAAAGAGATGGATTAAGTGTCTAGAGCCAAGATCAAACAGAAAATTCTACCGTGTAGAATTTGATGATTATCAGAGCTGGATGGATTTACCATGGCCGCAATAATATGCGTTCTGCTACTTCACGTTGCGCAGTATACACATTGTTGATATTTAATATATGTCGGTTTATATGAATTACTCGCATAGTGTCACAGCTACATTGATTTATAGCATTATCTTTTTCTGTCAAAAAGAAAACATATCCGTTGAAGTAACGTTATATATGTTAGAATTATAATAAAGGTACATAAAACCCTGGTATAAATAGCAATAATTAATGTTATGACGTGTAATGAACGCAAAGCGTGAACTCTATAGTATTTTAGTTTAAGTAAAACTAGCATAATTTCTTTACTGCTTCATTTTCATTATACACCTACATATGTTCTTAAATATAGAACAAATACACGCTTCTTCATCTTTTTGACATAGCTTATACTTTATACATGTATTGACAAAATATATGGAAGCAAAACGATACATTATAGTTTGTATACATACGAAGTTGTAAGCTCAGCTGTTGTGTTGCATTTTATTTCGACGCTTTATAAATGACGTGTTTACACATCCTTTATTCCATTGTTGTTGATTTTTTAAACATGAAAAATATTACTTAAATATCAACTAATAGCTCAAACATGTGCGGTGGTGTAGGTTTTTATAGAATTTCAATATTATGCATTTTTAATGAACTATTACTGATATTTGTATCCAGGAAATACTAAATTGCGACTCTCATTCCTGAACATGTGTAGCTCTTTGAAGTATTCAGCTTGTGTATGCTTTCCAACACATACTTGTTTTTCAATTTTGTAATGTTTGAATTTTATGATAAATACTTTTTCAAGCTTACAAAACATTCCTTTTAAACGCGCCCTTTCCTCTTTTTGTAATTAATAAAGCGTTTTTGTGTGTTCTATAATAAAGATAATTTCCAATTTAAAGAGATAATATGTTCAAGTAAACATTCTTAAACGGCAAATTTCTTTCCAATCACTGAAAAATTATTAAAAGACCGTTTTCATTATGTTAATTATATCAAAGTCACCATTATTGAATACCAGTCCAAACTGTGTAATAACATTATGCTCACAGTATTTTTGTCTTTGCAATTTTTGTTTTAGAGGCTAAATTAAGTCTCATATTCAACCTACCTTATGGATAGACCATCTGTTCTTTGAATGTTCGTAGTTTTTCAAACAAAAACAAACGAAATCAAATATTTCCATGGTTTAACGATTACATTTGTCTATTGCAAGAAACGCATGTTAAAAAGCGAATTTTGGACAATGTTAGGATGATTGGAGTGGAGATTTGTACTTCAGCGGCAATTTCCAAATAGGGAAGGGGTTGCAATATTGATTAATCCTAACTGTCTTGTAGAAATAAAAAAAATGTTCAAGAAATTAATTAGAATATAAGGTTTGGAATTCAAATAGAAAAGAAAGAGTAACTTATTATAAACCCATACAGAACAATTTTTATGCAAAAATAAACCAAGACGAACCTCTCTTTATTTTAAACATTCGAAAATTTCATAAATGACTACAGTGATCGAAGCATAATTGTTGGAGGAGATTGCAACACCTTTTTCGATAGTGATTTAGATAAGGGAAATGGTAATGTTGAATTACATAAGCGAACGCGACAAACTCCATTAAACATGACCACTTCCTGTACCCCTTTTGATGTTGGCGTGAACAACACCAACAGAAAAACAATATACTTTGCATTCATATAATATATAATCTATATCATACCATGTGTTTGTTTATTTATTATTCATTTGTAGTTAAGAGGCTGATGTACTCTGTATAAGTCTTAATACAATATCTGTTCTGTTCTGTTCTGTTCATTCAAATTCTAGACCCATCCCCAATAGCCGATTGGACTTTGTTTAGTTTCAAATTACATGCAAAATATATGTCAAAGTAGCCAAATTATACACGGGTTTAAAACTGATCATTGTATAGTATATATAAAAATATATTTTCAGAAAACAAAAGGGGTCCGGGATATTTTAAAATAAATATTTTTGTACTATTATTTGGCGATAACAAACAGCTTGTAAAAGAAACAATAACAAACACTGCAGAGACCAATAAGGAAACAAAAGCCATAACCTTTTTGGAGATATTATAAGGAAACATTAGAAACTCAACAATAAGTTTTTCATTAAATTTAAAGCAAATACAAACGAGAGAGAGAAAACCATAATAAACGATATATATTAGCACAAAAACAAAATGATACAAAGAGTGAAAGTAACCAAATAATAAAAGCGGTTTTAAAACTTAAAGGTGAACTGGACGAGATACTCACTTAAAGAATAAATGGATTTATTTTGAGAGCAAAGGCTTGACATGTGGAAAATAATGAGAAAAACTCAAAATACCTTGTAAACCTTGAAAACAGGCATACCAAAATTAAAACGATTTTCATTTTAGAAGTTGAAGGTTAGGGTTAGGCTTAGGGTTAGCTTGTTACTGAGCTTGTTTCTGTAGCTTTTTGTATAAATAGTAAAATTATAAGTAAACCTTCAGAATAAATTGAATGTTAAAGAGACATTCAACAAGAAATTATAAACAAAATATGATATTCATTTAGAAAACAATAGTGCGTTTTTCACAACACCCATTGCCAAACTAAATGCTAAAGATAAAGCTTATTGCGAAGGATTTTAAACAGAATGCAGGGAAACGTTCATAGAAAACAAAAACCAAAAAAGCCCTGGGTTTGATGGTTTCACTGCCGAGTTTTATAAGATATTTTTTGAACGATATAAAAATAGTTTTTGTCAATGCTAATAATCAATATTTTACAGCATTTAATTTATCTCCTCTTATGGAACAAGGTCTAATGTATTAAATTCCAGAACAAGGCAGGACTTTAGGAGTGATTTCAAATTCGAGACCAATAAGTTTATTTAATTTAGACTATAAAATAGCAACAAAATCCATTTCAAATAGAATGAAAATGATTTCAAACAAAATTGTTTTCCCTTTTCAAACAGGTTTTGTTCATGGCAGATACGTTGGCGAAAACATACGAATTATAGATGAGAGAATTAACTATTTTACTACTACAAATAAGCCTGGGTTGATACTTTATGCCAATTTTGAAAAAGCTTATGATACTTTAAACTACTAATTTATACTCTAACGTCTGTACATTTAGATAAGGCTGTCCTCTATATTCATCTATATGTATCATTTGTATTGAGCTGTATCTAATACAATACAGAAAAATAAACTGAGGAAAGGAAAACAACTTTAATATTAATGCAAAAAGCTAGAGAAACAAGTTCAGTAGCAAAAAGTTTAAACATAGACCAGGTTTACCCTGTGTCATTAAACCGGGTTTATGTTTAAACTGTTTGCTACTGAGCTTGTTTCTGTAGCTTTTCGCATAAATATTATGAACGTATTCACACAAACATGTACACCTCTATTAGTTATACAGCTTTAGAGCCAACATAAACAACATTGAGTTGTTTCTTTTCACAAAACTAAAAGGCTGAGCTTGAATAAATTAGCATACATGATAAATGCTAATAATAAAACGTAAATATTATTACATCAACACTAAACAATGTGCAAGGAAACTCTCATATTTATATAGTACATACTTTTCCACACCAGACTTTCATATAAGAATACTATATATGGTATGGCAGTCTGATTGGGATGTTAATATTGGCTAATAATGATAGTTTTACAGTCTGAGTTTAATCAATCTTCACATAATTGCACATACTTAGATATAATAACCTCTTCTATTGAATTTAATATTGACCATGAAACAGTTTTATAAAACTAATGGCGATATTTTCTGCAAAGATATTGAAATCGCTCCCATCGGCATTTCTGTGACCGTGCTATAGACATTCTTAGATTTCATCCAAACTGCACATTTGCCCTTCGAAATTTTCCCCCAATCCATTCAAGTTGTCAACGTGCCTTTTGTATACCCATCATGTTTAAGGAAATTGCAAATTTCAATATTTGACAGAATAAAAATCATATTCAAATAATCGAAATTAAAATAAAATTCAACTATCTTGAAAACACAACGGAGAATGCACACATTATCTTAATTGCTTATCATAAGCACAGGGAAAATATAACGTCTACATTACACGCACATTTGAATTATTCGCATACCATCACAACTTCTGTGCATACCTCTGTAGTGTTATAGGCAAATCTCCACCTACTCGCTCGACCAGATTGGTGATTGGTTCAGACAAATCGGTGATTCTTGGTATTCTATCGATATCTCCCGGAACTTGTTCGTTATCACACGGTATGTTTTGTCCAATTTATTCTCTCACAATCTATTTTGCCTAACAAGAAGTGTGTTCACGTAGTATGCTTTTTTTAAAACTATGAAACTTATTATATTATATACTTTTTGCTTTATTAATCATATTTATATCATTATTATCATTAAACAGGAGAATATACATATTCATCTTTATCTGTTGAATTACAATTTCTCAGTTTCTTCCATACATCATACATTTTTGATGTTGATAGCCCTTGTGACGTGAATACCTTGTGAACATCTTTGAATGAATTTAGAACTTATTTTGAATTATAAAGCCCTGCCTCATTCTTTGGAGTTATTCATTGCCTTTTAGCGCAAATGGCGCAAATGGCAACATAACCTGCTTAATACAAAAAATGAACTGTGCTTGATATTTGAACGACAGATAGTACCACGTCGTAAGACAGAATATATCCAGTTCCGCTGCAAAATACGGGAAAGTGTCTGTGATTGTTTTGCTTCAAAGCAATGTACGATTTATAACTCTTTTTTCGAATTGGCTTAGCTAGGCCCCAACAATTCCCTATAAAAAGCTTTTGTTTTGGCGCATTATCTCAGTACGCAGTCAGGCTGGTAACACTAACAAACATGTCGTCGTCCGTTTTCATAATAACTTAATTTTTCGATTACAATTGATTGTACTCTATTGAAAGGCAAGCATTGTTTTGTAGGCTAAATTCAAATACACATCATAAGACGACATAATCAGAATATCTATATTGACATCAGATTCTTCCCAAATGTAGCGATTAAGTGTTTCGTTTCGTTTTATTCCAACGGCAAATACGAATAAGGCATCTGTTTGCAAATTTGAACATGCTGTGCGTCATGTATTTTTCATTGCTTCCAGAGCTAAGATGTTTTGTGAGGCAGTGACAATAAACACAAGAAGTGATGATTTATAGTCATCATTATAACCAACTGATGCTTCAGAATTGTATTGTATATTCTTAGATACCACTGGATTAAAACTGTGTTCATTTAATAATACCACTTAATGGCGATAGTCTAACTATGCATCAATAAACAACTTGTTACATAAGTTTTTTTTATCGTACCTGGTTGTTATTAGTGGTATCTTTGTTTGTGGACGTCGTATATCTCAACCAATTTATTGATAAATGGGTTACATGTTACCAACCGTCTAAATATTCAATAGTATAACGAAGTGAAGCATTTACATGAAACAAAAATTATTTCGTCTTCATAAACATTTTAATCAACGCTGCCTTGCTTTTTGTTAAGGTCCAATTGATAATGTATCTATTTGGTAATGTAATATAATGAAATTATCTCAACTCCAATTTCTTTACACAACCGCTACCCTTAACATCTTGATTATCAAACTATTTAATAACTTATAAAACAATATTGTAAAATGATATCTAACCACCTAGAAGCTCTTACCGCTAAAAGACCAACTGGGTTAGTTTTGATGATGTTGATGTTAGCTTAATACTACTTAAATGTAAATGATTTTAAGGTTTTTAACGGATTTTAATGTTGACGTGAATGGCGTGTTTTGCAGTACTTGGTTATGTCATACTTTATAGTTTGAAGACGGGCGACATATATACTCGAAAGTTACACCAACGGAAACGACGAGTTTTTACTTAAATCATGAGAAATTTGAAACGGGACCAGAGATTTTTTTTTAAATTATTGAAGTAATCCAGTTTATACAGCTTGGATATCTGAATGAATATTTTTTACAGTAATAGTGTGGTCCATTCAAAAAATGATTACGTTCAAGCCGCCTGCAGGACCATGTCAAATGACCTTTGATTGAATATCGCTGCGGGTTACATTTGAATCGGTTTAATTTGGAATATGAATCGCTTTATTTTGTTGTTTTACAAAGACTCAAGGACTGTGCTCTCCGTCATTTGCAGGCGTTTCACACTTCACCGAAAACATTACTCTACAAAAACTTCATGTTCTCCAAGCAATTGCAAATGGATTTAAAATGAGATTGGTCAATTTGAAAGGAAATACGCCTCTTCTGGTTTAAAGCCCTGTGATATTTCAACATTCGTTAAAAGTTTTGTCTGCTGCACTACTATTTTTCGGATCCAAAAACGTCACGGACCAGACAAACTCAATGATAATTAATCATGTTCAACACTACATTCCCCAAACTAAACATGTTTGAACTCCTTAAGACAGATTAGAACAACCTTGACTTTACAACTAACCTGACCTATCTATGGTCCCCCTTCCTGCTCTTAAAACTACTCTCTTTCATACCCCATGCGCATTTTTAACGTTCATCTTCCACATTATCTATCAAATTATAACGATTACATAATTATACAAATAATATCAACATTTACACCATTTCAAGCAGCTTGAAAGGGTGACAGAAGAGGCGAGGCATAGTATAAGCTAACATATGGTTAGGGTTAGGATTACCATTGCAACTTTTATTTTTGTTTTCCTTTAATCTTGTTATTCATTTTACATTTCGTGTGAAAATGCAACAGTTCATCAATGAATGTAAGATTTTAAATATTCTGTGACTTTATTTTAATTGCGAGTTCATACTTTATAACGTACGACACTTTTAAAAATTCCTAAAAGGTAAACATTTTTTCATCAAATTATTTAAAATGTAATATTTTACTTAAAACATTGCTTTAGCTCAAGTGCAGTCAAGTGCAGTAAATTTATAGAAAATGTGTTAATTTATATAATGTATTTCATTTAAATTCAGATGTTTTGAATTTGACCTATTTTGGCAGAAAGTCGAAAAAATGTAAAATCAAAAGGGCAATAATTCTGTCAAACATTGATGGATTTTTAATAGATGAGCAGACATGAGTTTGAAATGTCGTACTCTTTTAGATTATATATCACTTGACAATATCACATGAAATTATATTTTTCGTTGTAATTGCTAGTAATTGTTTGCAGTATGAAGACAATGTAAACGAAAACTGACATTTGATGTAGGTGATTATTGATACCACAGCAGCAAAGCTTATCACAGCAAATAATTATTTTTGTTTTGGAAAAATGCTTTGGGCACAAATTGTCATCATGCCATTATTCGACCTTGTCCCCTTAATACAATGTCAGATGAATTAACGTGCATTATTTCGGATCTTGGTGACGTCGCTCTCATGGTGGCCGGTTATATGAACGCTCGCATCGGTAGTTTGCAAGACATTATCCCCGATGACGACATTAATTACGTTTTCAACGCTGACGTCGACTACCCTAGTGACCCGTTTAATATTCAGCACCGTAATTGCGATGAGAAATGCAATAAGTTCCATATTATCAGAGATTTCGGAGTGGAAGATTGCGATTATTCGGATCATTTTCCATTAACTTGCGTGTTATCCCTCGGAACGCGTTTCGAGAATCAAGTAACTGATAGCCAATCAAATGGAAATCTCACCGCATTTCATACTAATAAATGGAATGAAACATTTCGCGAGAATTTTGTTCAAGCATTTGCATCGTCATTTACTCCTTTTATGAACAATATACGTGACGAAAACATTGCCGGAAGTGTTAATAGCTTCATAGACATACTACAAAATGCTGGTGTTAACATGAAGTCGAAAGCTCGTACAAATAGCAGTTCACGCGGCACTAGCGCAATGAACGATCAGCCAAAGTGGTGGGACTCAGAATGCACGCGTTCTAAATATCTGAAATACAACAGTTTGCAGAAATTCAGGCATTCCCATTCTAAATCTGATTTAGAAGTATATTTATCCAATAAACGATGCTTTAAGAACCTATGCCGAGCAAAACAACTTTTGTATGAAAGTAACATGCGTAATGAGCTGATTCAAAATCGGAAAAACGCTAACTTTTTCTGGAATTGTATTAAGTCCTCAATTAGAAAGAGTTGTAAATCCGTGCCCATTGAGGGAGAGACTTGGTTACACTATTTCAGGGAGTTATTTACTGATAACACGGAAACAAGAGACAATCCAGATATGTTCAATAACTTATACATAGAAGTTGATGACGTAATGCTTGATAATGACATCACAGATGACGAAATCGTGAGCAGCGTTAAATCTCTCCGGAGCGGTTGTGCTTCCGGTGTGGACGGAGTATGCATAGAAATGCTTAAAAGCACAATCCATATTACTCTACCCTATCTAAACAAGTTGTTTAATAACATTTTGAACACAGGTCAATACCCATCAGTCTGGGCTGAAAGTATTATAACACCGGTTTTAAAAAAAAGGTACAAAAACTGACCCTAACAATTACAGGGCGATTTCAGTGGGTAATAGTATTAGCAAAGTATTCATGAAAATTTTTGCAAACCGATTAACAAACTGGGCGGAATCAAAAAACATTATTGATGAAAGTCAAGCCGGGTTCCGCAGAAATTACTCCACAACAGACAATATTTTTAATTTGCAATCTATTATCCAAAAGTATATTAGCAAACGGAAAGGTCGCCTATATGTGTTTTATGTTGATTATCTTAAGGCGTTTGACAATTGTGTGCACCGTAAACTGTGGGAAAGCCTGCAGCGAAAGGGTATAAAAGCTGACGGCAAATTCATGACGTTGTTTAAGAGTATTTACTCTCAGCTCAAATCATGTGTTAAGGTTACCGGGACCTCCTTAACGGGACTTACTGAGTCCTTTGAATGCCAAATTGGGACTAAGCAGGGATGTGTGACTTCAACAATAATTTTTAATCTTTATATTAACGACCTTGTCAAGTATTTAAATAGACGATGTCAAAATGGTATAATTGTATCGCAAGAATCGGGAGAATTATATTGTTTTTTGTTTGCGGACGACGTTTCGAGTTTTGCTGACACGGTAATTAAGCTACAGAGACAGATTAATGAAATCAGTAATTATTGCGCTGAAACTGGTATGAGGATTAACCTTGACAAATCTAAAATAATTGTATTCAGAAACGGTGGACCGTTAAGACATTATGAAAAGTGGACATACAATGGTAACGGCATCGAAGTGGTTAACTGTTATAAATACCTAGGAGCTTATTTTACTCCTAAACTATCATGGACAAAGACGAAAGACGTATTATCATTACAAGCAACTAAAGCTGTTAATATGATTTACACGTACCAGAAGCAGTTTGGCTATTTTAGTCTTTCAGATGCATTCAAATTATTTGACGCCATGGTAAAACCCATTCTCGTGTATTCAGCTGAAATCTGGGGCTATGAAACATGTAATCAGATTGAAAAAGTGCACACGTTATTTTGTAAAATGATATCGTGTTTAAATCGCAACGTAGCTGACTTTTTCGCCCTCAGTGAATGTGGACGTCTCCCTCTAAACGTCAGCTACATGACACGCTGTGTAAACTATTGGCTCAAACTAACAGTTATGTCGGAAGAACGTTTACCGAAGCAGTGTTACGCAATGCTTAGAAACTTGGATGAGCAGGGACGTACAACGTGGGCAACGCATGTAAAACGCCTGTTGTTTCGTTTTGGCTTTGGCTATGCATGGACCGCTAATGGTGTAGGCAACCCCGACGGTTTCCTAACACTGTTCAAAACTAGAGTTTCAGACTGTTCCAGACAGAAGATACTATCAGATATTAGCAGTTCACCGAAGGCATTGTGTTATAGCATTTATAAAACAACTGTGGCTCCCGAGTGTTACTTGTCATTAAATTTACCATATGTGTAAACGTGCCCTTGCAAACTTTCGGTGCAGTAGTCACGATTTAAAAATAGAGACTGGAAGACATTCTAATATCGACCGAGAATTTAGATTCTGTACTTTTTGTCTCGAACGTAACGTATACGTGATTGAAAACGAAGTTCACTTTATAATTGACTGTCCTAAGTATTGTGAACTAAGAGACAATTATTTGAATTTCGATGAAGTTAATACAGTTGTAAATAGCCGTGAAAGGTTTAGAAATATAATGGCGGACACAAGAAAAGAGAGCATCTTTAATTTAGCAAAATTTATTAAACTGGGATTCGAATTAAGAAAAAATCTTAATTCTTAATTCATTGTTATGTGTATCTTGTTATAAATGCATAAGTTTTAATTTACTATCCCAATGTATACATGCATATACGTACGTGTCGAGCTAATGCTACCTAAATTGCGAGTGTAGTTTATATGTATAATGTTGCAACTGATGATCTAGATCTATATACGAATTATTGTTTGCACTTAATATTTTCATTTTGTATTTTGTGAAAAGCATTAAAGTTATGTACCATGTTGTAACTGATCAACTATTTAATAATTATTAATTTTGGATTTGTGTTATTATCCTTATTTTATGCATTATTCAACAATATATTTATCGTATAGCTTCACATTTATAGAAAAAGATTGTAGGTTATGTTACAACTGATCAACTATATAATAATATTTTTTTATGTTTGCATTTGTATTAATATTCTCATTTTGTGTATATTATTGTTTAACATTTTGTATAGCATCACTCTTATAGAAAAATCTTGTTTGAATGTATTTTGGGCTGGAGGCCTTATATTACAAATTAATGAATATTGTATTGTATTGTATTGTATTGTATAATTGTTTATTCTTTTTTTACGATGCTGTGAAAGAAGATATTTCAATTCTCCTATTATTTTTGAGGAATTCAGTGATAAGTAATGGTTTCCAATGATAAACACGGTATAAAAACGCATGTCTCTTGCTTAATTACCTATTAGGTGTCCGATTCTTTAGGTTTAGTTCATGAGCTGGTCTGAGGATTTCGGCCAAATAAAATATTGTATTCTACTTTTCTAGCATTTATTGGACAGCGTCTGAAAATAAGGATTTCTCAAAGATTTTAGGAATCGTGTAAAATTAATTTAGGTACGGTTGCTTTCATGATTTCGGCCTTTTGTCCAAACGAAATTTAATTACATAAGAACAATATATAAATTATCAGTCAATAATGTTGCTGACTACTGAAATAAATATCATGTATTCAATTTTTGTTGCCGAGAGAAACTTATTTATGTTGTACCCCCCCCCCTTTTGGTATATTTATACTTACTTCATAAGACAAAACATAGCTTATCTTACCTCTTACAAATTTGTTCAGTATTTTTACTTTTCTTTTTTAATTTTTTATTATAATACAAAATCACATGACGGTCGCTAATGCATGTATATTTATCTCCCTTAAGCGCTTTGGCATGGAAATTAGGTTCCATGATTTATTCTTA
This sequence comes from Mya arenaria, assembly GCF_026914265.1. Taxonomy (NCBI): domain Eukaryota; kingdom Metazoa; phylum Mollusca; class Bivalvia; order Myida; family Myidae; genus Mya; species Mya arenaria. The sequence goes on from NC_069125.1 coordinate 81,097,073, forward strand.
GTGAAATTTACATTTATATCAATTATGTCTTGGTATGTTAAACTAACCAATGAAACAAAAACATGCAAAAATAATCCAACGCACGAGTGACCATGCTGACCAGGTGGACACTGGTTTCCATAATCCGTCCAATATGTGTAAAAACAATACTTAAGAACTTCAAACACATCAACAGTTTGTTTGCAGAAATCATTTTCCAGTTATTAAGAATATACATTGTATTAGTTTTGTAAATATTTTTGTAAATAACACATTGTATCTGATCATTACATCAGTTTGGTTCTAAACAACATTTACCCATGTATACAATAATCTATGTTCCTTTTTATGGTTTGTATATAAATTTCCAACTTCTGATAATCCATCAGTTGCCATTCGCTGTTTATTTTTCTTCAGCAGCGTAAACCGTGCAGGATTATTTGGGTTTCCAGGGTCTGCCGAATGCGGCAATGCATAATACTGACCTATGTTAGGATTGACATGAGTTAAAACAACATTTTTAACTTTTAGTCTAGAAAACATATCATCATCCTCTCCTCCCCATCCGAAATATAGGTTTGAAAACCCATTTACTTTCCGAAAATGGTCATCAGTAAGAGCAAGCACTCCTCCTATGTAGTCAGCGTAAGGCATTGCGTTATTATTACTTTTCAAGAATTTCGTGTTAAATGTTGACATGTGCTTAGCATTTTCATCGCATAAATACAAGTTTCGTTCGTTAGTTGGAATAAGATCAACATCATGAAAGATGAAGCAGTCATACGGTTTCTCAGACTTTGCCACTAAAAACCCAATGTTCAGGAGGAGGCCTCTATTAAAAGTTGTTGGTAAAGCAAGTTCTAACACATACACTCCATATCTGATATGTTGCTTTTTGAGAAATCTATGTATTGCCTTTAAAAATAGTTTTAAGTGTTCCGGCCTGTCCCTATATGGCACAATTATGGCAACTCGTTGAGATGAAATGCAAGCATCCGGTTCATAAAATCCACCTGGTAAAACTCCGTTGATATCAATTGATGTATTGGAACATAATTTATTAATATTCTGTACATCTATTTCCCCCCTGAAGCAATTGTTTGATACGTTACAAATACCCAACGTCCAGCAATCTTTTTCGCTACGAATTCCTTTTTGAATTGAAAAAAGAAGCCCCTTAAAATAAATCCCTTTTGCTGTTAACAATATTGTAAGAGCGACTATCATCAAAACAAAGTTGACTAAAACCTTGTTTAACTTCATTTTGATCAAATCAGTTTTTCAACTGTAATCGTAGAATTATACACTATTTTGAATATCAAATTACCGAGTTTAAAGTGTTATATAACTTCGTAATTCAATAATGATTAAACCTGTGTTTTCAATTTTAATTCTGTAGTCGTATAGTTTTCTTATATATCAAATGACAGAAATAACAATTTAATCCACTGATCAAGAACAGGTAAAAAATCATAATTCGTGACCTGTTGAAATGATAACAAGATTTCGATCCTCCTACCAATTAAGGGTTTAGGTTAGGAATAAACATCGGGCGACTGTTTCTCTGCAGTTGATGAGCTGATCCGGGCGATCAAGGTATCATTGAAACGTTTTTTGTGCACGCTTTCAATAATAGCCAGCTGCCCGGCCTGATTACTGCTCTGCCAAGTTCAAGGCCATTAATGTCGCTATGCCGTTAATTGTTTTTGGTCAAAATCGCCCCAAAGAACTACTTCCAGCGCGCCTCACTGGTGGCCTTCGTACCGGAAGTGGTTCTATCTCGAGAACGGAATTGGATATCACGATTCTGATTGCAGATTCTTTCTCTGCGTGTCCTAAAACCTTTACAATTCATAATTAGCAAGCAATATTTGTGTTAATTTAAAACGAATACTGATAAGCCTTCTTCATTCTATGCGTGAATATCGAAAAATTTAACAAGAGGCCTTTGGGGTTGTGTTAGAGTTTTTTAAGTGGTTAGATTTAGCGCTGAATCGAAATCCGAAAAACGTTTTTTTTTATATCGGTGTCCGTTCCAGCTGAACCTGATGGGTCCGGGGTATCGAAAAAAGTCATTATTGCTTGCAACATTTATAACTTCTTAACCGTTTGAAATATGATAAAACGGTCTTCAGAATCGTGCTCAGCGCTCAAATTTACCCAATATATCAAAGTATCAGTCGATATTAAAATCCAAAATTTTAACCCCAAAATTTCATCAAGGGTATACATCAGGGAAATTTCTGGGGTTAGCCAAAAACATGGAATTTGTATCAAAGTTGTTTTTAGTAGTTAGAATCCGAAATCCGTTTTGCGATATCTCAACCCCATCTATATGTTTGGGGGTTGGGGTGGGCTAGGGACATTTTGGTCATTATCGCACTGAACAATTTTTTTCGATTTATTTCTCTTACGGTATCCGATTCCGCGACATAGATGGTATAAGCGAAGAAAAATAATTATAAATGCAGTTTAAGTTTTAGTCCAAAAAACGTCAGAAACTGGCAGCGAACCTACACCCTAGCCCCACCCCCTGCAGGGTGTGGCTAGTAAATTTCCTGCCGCCGGAGACAGAAAGAAATGTGGTTTCTCTTTAGTAAATAAAAAATAATGGTGTTTTAGTGCACTTCCGGCACTCCTAGTATCTTTATGCTACCAAGAGGGGTCTACTTAGGGTTACCAAAACCCCCATTTGGCCAAAATGACCCCAAGATGGCCTTAGCCAGCCTTTAGGCCGTCATTTTCCGAAGGCGACTGATATTTGGCAAAAGTTTCCAGGTTTACTGAACAAGAAAAACCGACGTTCGAGGGGTCTAAGGTGAAAACCCCAGACTTTGAAGATTTGGCGTGCGATATTTTGGTCGAAGTGACGCTGGTTGGCGACAGAACATATACGTGGTAGTACGATTTTAGTTGGATTAGTATATGTGAAAATACGTATTATACGACCATAGCTGTCTTAAATTTTTCTGGGGTCGACCTCTAGGTGGTTAAAAACGCCCTCCAAAGTTGACGGCTCCTGTGAATTTATTAATGAAACGTTTTCAACCATTTTTTTAATACCCTCCTGTGGTTTATTCTGTCTGTCTGTCTGTCTGTCTGTCTGTCTGTCTGTCTGTCTGTCTGTCAGGCTGTCTGCAAAGCTGTGATAGGACATGGCTCAGTGTTTGTCAATTTGCTCTACAATGGCATTTGATGAATAGCGGCATTTGTTCAATGGTGGCCTTTGCGAAACAGGGGCAATTTGCTTAACGGTGGCCTTTGCGAAACAGGGGCATTCTGTTCAAAGGTGGCCTTTGCGAAACAGGGGCAATTTGCTTGATGAGGACGCTATAGGGTTAGGGTTAGGGTTAGGGTTAGGGTTAGGGTTAGGGTTAGGGTTAGGGTTAGGGTTAGGGTTAGGGTTAGGGTTAGGGTTAGGGTTAGGGTTAGGGTTAGGGTTAGGGTTAGGGTTAGGGTTAGGGTTAGGGTTAGGGTTAGGGTTAGGGTTAGGGTTAGGGTTAGGGTTAGGGTTAGGGTTAGGGTTAGGGTTAGGGTTAGGGTTAGGGTTAGGGTTAGGGTTAGGGTTAGGGTTAGGGTTAGGGTTAGGGTTAGGGTTAGGGTTAGGGTTAGGGTTAGGGTTAGGGTTAGGGTTAGGGTTAGGGTTAGGGTTAGGGTTAGGGTTAGGGTTAGGGTTAGGGTTAGGGTTAGGGTTAGGGTTAGGGTTAGGGTTAGGGTTAGGGTTAGGGTTAGGGTTAGGGTTAGGGTTAGGGTTAGGGTTAGGGTTAGGGTTAGGGTTAGGGTTAGGGTTAGGGTTAGGGTTAGGGTTAGGGTTAGGGTTAGGGTTAGGGTTAGGGTTAGGGTTAGGGTTAGGGTTAGGGTTAGGGTTAGGGTTAGGGTTAGGGTTAGGGTTAGGGTTAGGGTTAGGGTTAGGGTTAGGGTTAGGGTTAGGGTTAGGGTTAGGGTTAGGGTTAGGGTTAGGGTTAGGGTTAGGGTTAGGGTTAGGGTTAGGGTTAGGGTTAGGGTTAGGGTTAGGGTTAGGGTTAGGGTTAGGGTTAGGGTTAGGGTTAGGGTTAGGGTTAGGGTTAGGGTTAGGGTTAGGGTTAGGGTTAGGGTTAGGGTTAGGGTTAGGGTTAGGGTTAGGGTTAGGGTTAGGGTTAGGGTTAGGGTTAGGGTTAGGGTTAGGGTTAGGGTTAGGGTTAGGGTTAGGGTTAGGGTTAGGGTTAGGGTTAGGGTTAGGGTTAGGGTTAGGGTTAGGGTTAGGGTTAGGGTTAGGGTTAGGGTTAGGGTTAGGGTTAGGGTTAGGGTTAGGGTTAGGGTTAGGGTTAGGGTTAGGGTTAGGGTTAGGGTTAGGGTTAGGGTTAGGGTTAGGGTTAGGGTTAGGGTTAGGGTTAGGGTTAGGGTTAGGGTTAGGGTTAGGGTTAGGGTTAGGGTTAGGGTTAGGGTTAGGGTTAGGGTTAGGGTTAGGGTTAGGGTTAGGGTTAGGGTTAGGGTTAGGGTTAGGGTTAGGGTTAGGGTTAGGGTTAGGGTTAGGGTTAGGGTTAGGGTTAGGGTTAGGGTTAGGGTTAGGGTTAGGGTTAGGGTTAGGGTTAGGGTTAGGGTTAGGGTTAGGGTTAGGGTTAGGGTTAGGGTTAGGGTTAGGGTTAGGGTTAGGGTTAGGGTTAGGGTTAGGGTTAGGGTTAGGGTTAGGGTTAGGGTTAGGGTTAGGGTTAGGGTTAGGGTTAGGGTTAGGGTTAGGGTTAGGGTTAGGGTTAGGGTTAGGGTTAGGGTTAGGGTTAGGGTTAGGGTTAGGGTTAGGGTTAGGGTTAGGGTTAGGG
>NC_069125.1:81106847-81171847 GCF_026914265.1 Mya arenaria
CTTAATATTCAACTACTAATATCTTAAATAAAGCGTTTAACACGTGTTAACATATCACAAAAAGGTTCCAAAGACATAAGACTAAGAGTTTGCACGTATGTTGTAACTTGTACATGTGTAACATAACATCATTCATCGAACATCATTCGATGACAAATGGCCAATGTCCTTTTGCTTTCTTTGTGTTCATGTCAAAGAAAAGATCTAAAGTTATGTTCTGTTCTGTTCTCTTCTGTTCTGATAAGCATTAGTATGGAGTATGATTCAAATGTAAGAGATAAAAAGTAAAAATTGTTGCATAAAATGAACAAAGCTTTAATTCGATAGGGCAGGCATTGATCAAGGTCTATCAGAAAGAATATTTGTCATTTATTATCTATAACTGCAATAACGTTTTCTCTATTAAGTCTTAGATTGGATGAAATATTGTATCAGTTTTAGGTGTTTTTATTCAACTGTGTAAAATGTATTCAAGGTGACGTATTGCAATATGTTTATCGTTGGTTGTAGTTTCAGGCAGTCCCAATGGGTTAGGGTCAGAGTTACTGTAATAAAGACGTTTAATGATTCATTATTGACGTTAACTAATGATTATGTGATTGTAATAAAGATTTAACTACATAAAACATAATTTAAGTATTCGCGAGTTGTTTAATTCGAAATAGCTTTTTCATGATAAACACGTTTAAGAATTTATTCTGGACGTAAAATCAAAATATAACCAATTTTGTGCTGGGTTAGGACCAGGGTTAGGTTTTGGGTTAATGTGTATGCATAAACAATACCAAAACTATCAAATATGGGAACATTTAACGATTTCACTGACATAATTAAATTGCACATATTGCAAGCTTTTTCTTTGATATTGGATGGATACCACTTAGTTTCATGTTACAGAAGAGTCATTGATGAAAGATATTAATTGATCGTTATCAAGAGAACTTTGAAAAATCACTTTCTTTGGACAAGTTAAAACAGTTACTAAGGCTCAATTGATTCATTTTCAAAGATTTTTAATTCTGATTGATAAGCTGTTACTGTTGATTATAACTTTAAAGACTGGTTAGACTTCAGACTTCCAAAGGTCGTTATCAAGAGCACCTTGCAAGATCTCTTTCATTGTTATTGAATGTACCTTATATAGTTTCATGTTACAGAAGGTTCACCGATAAAACAAATTTAATTGATCGTTATCAAGAATACTTTTCCAAGATCACTTTCTTTGATATGTAATGTAATCCTTATAGTTTCATGTTACAGAAGGGTTTGCGGGGAACCATATCAAATTTCTGGTTATCAAGTGTGTTTTGGATAAGTAAGAACAGTTACTCAGGCTCAATTCATTTATTTAGAAAGATTTGCAAGGCCGATTGATAAGTGTTTTACAGTTGATTTTAACTTTTATATCTGGTTAGACTGCATACTTCAATGTTTATAAAATAATTATGTTGTCATTTTTATTCTGTTTGTTATTGTTTTAAGCGTTTCATTGCTCCAATAAAGTCCAATGTTGTTCTGACACCGAATTTTCTATTCAAGTTATGTTGTTTTTTCATTGAGTTCTGTGCTTTTACTCACATACTTAACACTTTTCAAACAATAATTTGAAAGTTGACATAGTATGTGTTCTCGTTCTCAGGTAATTTCATACACAAGCGTTCACACATTACCGTCACCTAGAGCTGCAAAATATCCATTTATTTTAAGATATGTATTTTTCAGATGTTTCTTACTATAATATATTCTAGTGATGTTAAGTTATCAACTTTAAGGTATTGGCACTAATCCTATACGAAGAAAAGGTTATCAATAAAACGGTTCGAAACGAACCTGTCATTTTAAAAAAGAAAAGATAATAACTAAAAACTAATTCAACACATTTAACGGGTGACCAAAAGCAATCTTTGACAAAAGAAGATAAAACAAAAAATCCAATAACTCTTAGATTAAACTTGGCCGAAACTTTTCACTTACGTTAACGGCACCAAAATGAATACCATCTACAATTAAAAAGGAAATGTGACAATGGGAGACTTGAAATTTGGATGCTTCAAATGGAAGCAAAGTTTGCTCTGAAAATATTAGCCCCACTTTCTACGGGTATATTTAGTGGTTAAGCAAGTCCTGGAAATTGTAAAATATTTAATTCAGGTATGGTAGACAATGTTACTATTGATCAATATTTATGCAAAAAAGCTGCAGAAAGATGCTTATTAGCAAAAAGTTTTAACATAAACCTGGTTAAATGGCACTGGGTATACGCCAAAGACATAGAACATAAAATCACACACAAGAAACATAAAAGAACAGCACAAAACTCTACAAAAAGCACAGTGCATAAATACTATATATAAAAAACTAGGTATGTTTATCAAGAATTGTTAGGTACCGCCTTGGAACGGTCAGTAAAATGTAAATTTACTGGGGATTTATACAAATTTTTGTGCACAAACCTCACTCTTATCCCAAAAATCCTTAATAAAGATAAAACGCAAAAGTTAAATCTTATCATAGTATGCATTAACTTGATGACACATATTAATAAAACAAAAAACAACAACATACATTGTGACAAATGCTGCTCCATATCTCACAAAGGGACTACGTAACTCTCTTACTAAATCAAACGGTAATATTCCACTTAGATTAGCATTATCTCAACAGCAAAATGAAGGGCATTTCATTTTTGGGGCATTAGCGGCACCTATACCAGCACCAATATATTCGGTAAAGGATTCAAGTGGACCGTGGTCGAGGATTGCAAGTGCATATTGTTCGCAATTTAGAAGTAGATTCGCACATAAGACGATTAAATAATTTAGCGTAATATGTACAAATATTTCAGATATTCAGTTTACTATCGGTGTTTAAATGGCTGGTATCGAGCATGAGCCAATTATGGATTGTGATTAAGATTAAGGTGCCGTTTGTGCTTTGTGCTTGGTGATGATGAGTGATATAAACAGTGTGTCAATGATATATGGAGGTGTAATTATAGATAATTTATGGGTAATAAGCGAAAATCCACCCAAATAACTCCACTTGTGAACAACAAAGAGGGGAAAAGAAACACTATAATGGCGGCAAACGAACCTATTCAGCAACCTATTACACCTTCAGCACAGTTAAGTAGCATACAGGTACCATTTCAAACTAGTATTGGTACACAGCTCACTATGAATATTCCTGGTCAAAATACGAACTATGTGATACCATTTATTTACCAGTACAGTGTCCCATCAGGTGGATCATCCATACACCCTGTTTCACCATCTTTACCTCAAAGTTCACAGTCCGATGCCTTTAATTAATACTGACAAGAAAAGACACTATGGACAAAACACTTGGACAGTTTTGTGCCATTCAGTCCACTGTTAATGAAATAACATCACGTTTGGATAAAATGGACAAGAAAATAAATGATATTGAGACAAGCCAAAAATTCATAAGTGAAAAATACGATAATGTCAATATGTCTACAATTACAAATAAATCAATTATAGAAACATTAACGCAGGATGTCGCCTCTTTGAAATCTTCAAACAAAACACTGTCCAAGGAAAATGTGTAGCTAACAGATGATGTTATAGACCTCAAATGTACGTCAATGAGAGACAATGTTATGCTATTCTTCGGTATACCTAAAGGCCTGTCATGGGAATTGGGTACTCCATACAACCAAGCAGTCTAAAATATTTAACATCTCAATGACACTACCGATCCTGCAAGTAATAGTACAGCGATTCCGAACAATCAGCCACCAACTTTTAGAGATGCATTGTCTGTCTCTGAGAATTGTGAGGCAAGGGGTTTAACTTTCTGTAAACACGTGCTAAACAGGCAGGATCCGGAATCAACACTATCGATTGATCGCCCCTACCGAAAAGGCAAATTTGAGCAAGGCAAACCTCGACCGATAGCTGCGAAGTTCAAGGACCGGCGTCCAAACTTTGTTGCAAACATGCCAGTAAACAAGTCGATCTGAGAAAATCGAACTATAACGTGTCGGATCAGTACCCTACAGAAGTTAAAGAGCACAGAAAAGAACTTATAACTGCGATGCTTAAGGCTCGATCGAAGGGTAAACGAGCAGTGCTTGTCCGGGGCAAACTATTCATTTGCAACAGTCTATACACGCCCGGTTCATCAGCAATTCACTCGGACTAGGACGGGACAGATAAGTGTAATTTATCTATACTTTCATGGAATGTAGAAATGCTAAAATCGTGTTTAGATGATGAAAACTTTGTTAATTTTGTAAATGGTTTTGATACTTTGTTTTTTAGTGAAACTTGGCAAAGAAAACATGATAAATTCACATTAAAGGCTATGCTTCAATTTTAGTACCTAGAAAGGAGAGTTTATTAACAAAATCTAATCGAGGGCATGGTGAAATATGTTTATTTTATAAGGACCACCTTAAAGATGGTATCTCTGTTAAAAAAATTGTATTTTATGGATAAAACTTTGTAAAGTTTATTTTGGTTTTGATAAAGATGTATTTACATGCTTTGTTTATATACCACCACATAACTCAATATATTACGCAATGCACGATCTTGGCTTTTTTGAAATAATTGAACAAAATATAAGAAAATACTCCGAAGTTGGTGTTTTTTTAGTAATTGGTGACTTAAATGCGAGATGTGGCAATAGACCGGATATTTTGTCCGATACAAGTTATCATGAGCATTATAGACATGTAATGAACAAGGATGATAACAACGATTTTATGTACATTATCCCATACAGGTTTTCAATGGACATTACTGTTAATTCATCCGGTTTAAAACTGCTTGAGAAGTGTTTAGGTAGCAATATAAAAATATTTAATGGTCGCTTGGGTGACGATGCAGGGGAAGGTAATCCCACATTCATATCAAGAAATGGTAGTAGCCTAATTGAATATGCTTTATGGTCGTGGTATTCAACGCATACCCGTATTCAAATGAACTTGCTCACAAGTATGTCTATTACCAAAGAACAAAGCTACAATGTTAAAACTGATTATATTAACTGGGACATTGAAAAAAAAGATGTATTCCGGGAAGTCATAGACTCTGAAATTCAGAATATGGATGTTATTGTTGAAAATGTATTGTCTTTAAATGTTGATGTAGAAACATGTGTTGAAAACATTTCCAAACATATTTATGATAAAACTTTAGTATGTTTGGCCGGACTAGACAGACACGCTCCAACAGTATTAAACAAAAACGCAAGTTCTCTAGTACGTGGTATAACAAAGATTGTGAATATGCTAGGCGTGATTTCAGATTTTCGAATAGAAGAGATAGACATCTAAACAATCATGAAAACAGAGAGCTGATGGTAGCAAATCGGTGCAGATTTAATTTGGCTAAACGTAGAGCCCGAAATAAATTCAAAATCGATCAGAAAAACATAACTTAGCAAAAAATCAACCACAACATTTTAAGAATGAAATAAAGAAAATAAAAAACCGAAAACAGAATGGAAAATGTATAAGTAAATAGGTGATTTTGGATCATTTTAAAACGTTGTTTTCGAATGATAATGTTTTTTCGAATAATGACATAGATGAAGAACTTTATGGGGAACATTTTAATGATAACGTAGTTGAAGAGCTAGATATAAAAAAAAATTATTATTGAAGTAACTAATGCAATATCTTCGTTAAAGCGTGGTAAAAGTGGGGGTGTTGATTTATTATTACTAGAACTTTTCTTGATTGCAAAGTATATTAGCCCCAACATTATATTTTATTTACAAAATAATAAAAATGAAAACCGGAATTTATACTGTGCATTTATTGATTTTAAGAAGGCTTTTGACTTAGTTTATAGAGATGGTATATGGTATAAGTTAATTATATATGGATGTTCATGTAAAATTGTGAAGATGTTAAAATCAATGTACGAAAATGTAAAATCTTGTAATAGAGTAAATGATAGACTAACAGACTATTTTGATAGCTATTTGGGTGTAAAGCAGGGTGAAGTTTTAATCACCATTATTATTTATCTTCTTTATTATTGATATGTATAGATGTATACAAGATGATACTTTAAATGTCTTTACTATTGATGACTTGCAACTATTCTTATTGTTTTTGCTGATGACACTGTGCTGTTCTCATATTCTAAAGAAGGTCTACAAACTTTGGTAAATATATTGGATAACTATTGTAAAAATTGGGGAATATATGTAAATACTAATAAAACATATGCAATGGTTTGTAAAAAAAGGTAATAGGGTAGAAAATATTGATACCAGTATAACAATATCTTCAAATGTTAAAGTTTTTCAAACTCAAAAAGGATTATCAAAACAAGCTTTAAAAGCTTTATATTCTCTAAACTCACTTTATGATATTGTATCATTAAACATATCAGAACAAACTTAAACTGTTTGATACAATGGTGTTACCTATTTTGAATTATGGATCCGAGATATGGGGATTTAATAAAGCACCAGGTGTAGAAAATGTACATATTACAATTTTAAAGCAAATTTTATCACTTAAACAACAAATACAAATGCGACGGTTTACGGTGAACTTGGTCGATTTCCTTTAATTATATCAAGAAAAATCCGTATACTTAAATATTGTCACAAAATCAGACAAAACCCTGACACAATAGTTAATAAAATATTTTGTATGAAAGATCAAACTGGAAACTATTTAAATATTTGTACAAAATCAGACAAAACCCTGACACAATAGTTAATAAAATATTCTGTATGAAAGATCAAATTGGAAACTATGTTAATGAATGGTCTTCACAAGTAAAACGCTGGTTGGATGAATGGGGATATACATACATGTGGCATAATTCAAATGTTAAGAAAATTTAATTCGAGATCAATACGTCCAATGTTGGTTTGGTTTGAAGATGTTATTAATAGTAGAAAGCTAGAATCGTATGTACATATGGAGAAATGTTTTGTATGTGAACCCAATCTTAACTATATTAATATTATTAAACATAAAATAGCATTATCACGATTCAGATGTTCTTCACATAAACTAATGATTGAAGAAGGTAGATACAGAGGCATCGATAGAGTAGAAGGACTGTGCACGAAGTGCAATATGCATACTTTTGAAACAAAATATAAGTTTCTACTAGTGTGTCCATATTACAGAGATCTGAGATCTACATGTTTACCCAAATATTATTGTTCTTGGCCGACTTAATATAAATTTAAATCATTAATGAATAGTAATCAAGTAGGTACGGTAAATAAACTTGCCAAATTTATATGTTTAGCATTTGACTTACGCAATAATTAGGTTGTAGATATGTACATGTTATTGTTATATTCAAATGAACTAGAAAAGTAAAGTACCATCATTTAAATGGATAAAACATCAATGTATAAATCCAAATTAGATGTTGAAACTCACATGTATAGCCACTATTAAGTCTCATTCTAAATAACTAACAATTGAGAGATTTGTCAAACACGAAATCCTCGTGTACGTTCTAATCAATGCGATATTTATTTATCAAGCACGCCTCACTTGTATGTAACTTGCCCATTAGTTAAATCTGTTCTTATATATAACAATATTCAAACCAGATATTTTCATCATGCATGTTATCTACAATTTAAATTATTATTGTGTACATGGAAACTTAAATTGATCTAGTTCATATTATAATTGATAAACAACCTACTTTTCTCATTATTAATAGTAACATTTGTGTTTGTATATTAATTACTTGTTCAACGTCATTTATTTTGTATTCTGTTTTTATATTGTATTCTGTTAAATAGCAATGACATTTTTAATGTTTATGCAAATAAAACTTTGAATTGAATTGAAAATTAAACCATCAATGGACAATTACGTAAATAGGTGTTAATACTTATTGAAAAATGTCAATTAACACTAAGGATAGTGTAATTATGACATTAAAGATTAAGTAATTTTGACAATAAAGATATTATTAGTATTTAATTATGTTTTTGTTTTTTAATGTATCCTATAATGTCATTACAGAAAATTTTTTTTTACTTCAAACGAAACAAAGATCTACAGAAAAAAATAATAATGAATTTGGTAATTAAGAACATAACATTTAACTAAAACAGGGCGCTAGTCGAGATATGAAGGAAAATGTATCTAAACCTGATACATAGAAATTAGACATGTCACCAGAATAAATAGAAGATTGTGGTGAAATCAGAAAATTATATAGAAGAACAGGAAAATCTCTAAACAAATAGAAAATAATCGTCTATACTGTTTCATCGATCAAAATGGCAAAATGGAATCAATTCACATTCCTCAACTAGTTAGTCGAAATAAATGTATTGATAAAAACAATGTTGTATTAAATGAAAGAGTTGATTCTTATTTGATTGATTAAAGTAAATAAATATTTAATACACAGAATGTTTACTCAAAGTATACAAAGATTTGAGAACACAACTCTCTTAGATGGAACCACAGAAAGGAAGTAAAAAACACTAAAACATAATTAAAGGTGGATGATTAAAGACAAAAATACAATCATCCTCAAGATATAAATTGACTTTCTAAAATTAATCATTGGTTCAACAACTGTCTGAATTAAAAGACCACATATAATTAAGAAGGGAAATTGAATTATAGATTAATAACTAATGTTGTTGGCAATAACAAGGGGACGAACAGCAGAAACGTTACAAAACTATTTTAATAATACATAATTACAGCAAATTGCATTAAAGATAAAAAACAAATATCCAATCATTTATTCCTAAGTCAGTACTTACATAAAATAACAGATTGATGTAAAAATTTGCATATGCTTTTTGTGGATAACTTAAAATAAGTTTGATTAGAATGAATGATAAATGCAGTCATGAAGGTTATAATAAAGCTGTAAAATAGACATTCATTGGACGATGTTACAATTTCTTCCACAAAAAGGATACACACTTCCATGTACTGAATACCAGGTTAACCATTGGATAGTGAACAACCAGTTAATGAATTAGATGCCATATGTGAACAACACGACCATTGTTATGAGAATTACACAAATTATAAATCATTTTGCGAAACAAAAAATGCTATATATTACCTAACTCACGATTATACAAAGATCCGTACGCGTTACCAAGAATTCAAGATTTAATGGATGCAATGAAAGGTTCTAAGTATTTCAGTATTATGAACATGAAATCAGGATAACACCAATAAGGAGTTATTGAAGAACACAAAGAAAGAACAGTATTTACAGTGGGACCCCTTGGGTTCTTTTAATACAATCTTCTGCCGTTTGGTTTGAATAATAGTCCGAGTACGTACGAAAGATGTATGGAGTATATTTTAGGTGATTTGAACATGATTTTTTTGTATCTTTTTGGATGACCTCAAAAATGTGTTTTTATGCAAAAAGAAGTTCAATATGTTGAGTATATTGTTTTAGATCCAGAAAAGATCGAAATATTGAAGAAGTGGCCTCGTCCAACCAATCCAGTAGAAGTGAGACAGTTCATTGGCTTTGCAGGATTCAGCAGAAAGTATATCAAGAATTTTAGTAAGATAGTCAGACCTTTACATGAAGTAATGTCAATTCAAAATCAGAAAAGTAGTAAAAAGACTAAGTTTACAGATAACTTGCATTGGGGAACTGAACAAGAACAAGCCTTTTCGATATTGAGAGAGAAATTAACTTCTGAACCGATTTTAGCATACCCAGATTACTCATTAACTATTGAAGTCCATACGGATGCTTCAGGATTTGCATTGGGAGCGATGTTATGTCAGAAACAAAATGAAGAACAACGTGTGATTAGCTATGCGAGTCGTGTTTTGACAAAGAATGAAAAGAATTATCCTGCTCATAAATGAGAGCTTTTAGCATTAAAGCGGGCAGTCTCGGAAAACGTTATGATTATCTGATTAGACATAATTTTACAGTCATCACCGATAACAACCCTCTAGTGTATGTACTCTCAACTGCAAAATTAGACGCCATTGGCCAAAGATGGGTTTCAGCATTGAGTTTATATTACTTCAATATTGTTTACAAACCAGGTGCACAGAACAGAGCAGACCCGCAATCCAGATATCCAGGGATGAAAGAGATCACCGCGGACGCAGTGAAAGCCACATGCTCATCAAACACTTCTACCCTGATTGATACCATAGCGCAAGGAGAAGACATTGACATTACTGAAGCCACAGATGCAGGTACATTAGGAACACAGATTGATGTACGGGAATTGAGGAAAGCTCAAAGATAAGATCCCATATTATCAGTCTGGTTCAAAAGTCTATATGACCATACAAAACGTAGGAGAAAAGCAACCAATTTTGACAAAAAAACACACTATTATCGCTAAGAATTTCAAATATTTAAAGATCGTAAGAGAAGTCATGTACAGAGAGATAGAAGATAAGGAGAAGACAAAATATCCGTTGGTTTTACCAGATAAATACATTGTTGATGCACTGAATGATTGCCATAATCAAGTAGGCCATCCTGGCAAGGAAAAGACCGTTATGCTATTAATAGAGAGATTCTTTTTGGCAGGTTTTGTGGCAGATGCAGAAAACTGGGTATATAAATGTGAACGATATATGAGAAGAAAAAGTGATTGTACAAAGTCACCATTAGTCAACATCGCTAGCAGTTATCCACTTGAATAAGTAAGTATGGATTTTCTGAAGCTCGAACCATCTAAAGAAGGAATTTGTAACATATAAGTCACAACAGACCATTTTACGAGATTCGCTCAAGCATTCCGTCAAACAATCAAACTGTAAAGACTACAGCAGATATCTTCTACAATAACTTCATTTTGAAATATGGATTCCCAACAAAACTGTTGACTGACCAGGGCAAGAATTTTGAAATTGATATAATTAAGAAACTTAAAAAGGTCAGGACTACACCATATAATCCAAAATGTAACGGTATGGCTGAGAGATGTTTAAAGAATTTAATATCAATGCAAGGAACTCTGGAAATTCTTCAAAAACAAGATTGGAAGAAGAATGTTGAACCTATGGCATATGCGTACAATGTAATTTCACATAAAAGTACGGGCATATCGCCATTTAAACTAATGTTTGGCAGGAAACCTCGGTTACCGGTAGATTTATTGTTTAACACAGAGTTACCACAGCAATTTGTCTCACAAACAGATTATATTTCATATTTGAAGGAAAGAATGAAGCACATCAATGAAGTTGCGAAGAAGATGGCGGAAAAATCGAGAGATAAAAAACAGAAAAAAACAGTATGATAAGAAATTGAAGATGAGATTAAATGAATCAAAGAAGGGGGATAAAGATTTGGTCAATATAATGAAGCTTGACGGACCTCGCAAATTAGCTGATAAGTTTGAGGAGGAAATATATGAAGTGATTAACCAGCCAAACACTGACATACCAGTGTATGAAGTTAAAGCACAGGATGGAAGATCAGGATTATTGAACAGGAATCATCTTTTACCAAAAGGGCAAAATACGAATCATGGGTAGAGTACCAATGTTCGACAAGAAGAAATATCCGGCAAGAAAAAGAAAGAGAAGTAATAATGAGAAAAAAAATACAGTGAAATAAGAAGTAACGTCGCAGGGACTGATAGAGAATCCATGGATAAAAACATTGAAATAATGTTTTTGAATGGTGATGATGGGGACGCCAACGCCGCTGACAGGGTTCTGTAAGTGGCGACTCAAGGGAAACATCAGGAACAAATAGAGGATGAAGATAAAGAAGACAATGAATATGTTAATTAAAACTTAAAAAGCAGAGGATAATAATAATCTTAATCAAATCATCGAAGGTAGAGAGGTTAGAGAGATCATTGGTGTAAAAGAAACAGGGCACGAAATTTATATATATGTGTAGATGGCATTATTATATTATAATTCGATGCATACACGTATGTAGGTCATGTTTTTATACTTAAGTATTTCAGATAATGCATACTTGGAGGACAGTGTGTCATATTACTGAAGATAATTTTATAGTCATGTTTTGTAATATTTGCAGATATTTATTTTGCATTGAGAAATAGTCATTTCTTTAGTAAGGATGTGCCAGATACATGTATGATACTAATAGTTAAAGTATTGTATTGGGTGTAGGATATTTAGAGATTTTCTTTCATATTATTTTATTTACAGGATGACTTGTCATTTGTGTAGACATTAGTCAGTTCGGGTTATTTTGTATATTTGGTTTTCTTGACATTTTTAGAAAATGCCGAGACGTCATTTTTTTCAGAAGGGGGAGTATGTGACACGATGTGAATCGACCGATATATTATAGACGTTTTATCTTAAGTATCTATTATAGGGTAGTTATTTTGAATCTGCACTCAGAAATCGAAACAAATCGTGATGACTTGCATAACTGACATCGACGTGGTAAGATCACCTTCAGCCTTCTCACGATTCAAAATATAGTTGAACTTGATTAATATTATAACTTTAAACAAATACAATTTGCAGATTGGTGTTCGCTTTCGTATTCTTCGGGTTATTGGAACTGTATCTTTCGTACTCGCTATTCCTCGTACTATTTCTTCTTCAAATATTTATTGGCTGATATTGTTATATTCTTTACTTTGCACAATGTTTTAACAATGCAGTTTGTTAAACAACAACAAGGCATGCAGTGAGTAGTGTTAGGAAAGGGAGACTAATTAAGGGTTTGGGACATCTTTTCCCATGTATGTTCAGAACCTGTTATTTTATGGTATTGCTACTAGACTACTCTGCACTTGTGATGATTCTAGTATATCTTTTAGTAAGAATGTGTTTTTATACAATGTATATATCGACTGTAAAGTGACAAAGGAGCCACAAGCCGGAGCGAACCGTTTTCAGTTATTGTGTATAGGAATAATTGTGTTTTATAGTTTTAACTAAGTATTATTGTATTGTATGTTATGCATGTGAGAATGTCATTAGCACGTCACAGCGTATCTATTTACAGACCCAGAGCTTTGACGAATAGAGCGTTGAGGGAATAGACAAGCGAGCATTGCTAAGACAGTCGAGCTAGTAGTATTTCTGTGTATATCACATGTAAAACATTGAACGTAAATAGACCAGTTCATTGTTAAACCCACTGAGCTAGCAGGGTTACATATATGTCCTGAATATTAATGAATTGAGCCCGAGCAACTTTGTTCTTTCTCATCCAAAACACACTTGATAACAAGAAGTAAATTTTGTTTCACCGCCAACCCTATTGTAACTTTAAACTATATGGCGTACACTCATTATGAAAGGAAGGGATCTTGTAAAGTACTCTTGATAACGCTTATTTTAATCTGTTTCATCGGTTACTTCAGTTACTTGAATCTAAATAGCATACATTCAATATAAATGAAAGAGCTTGAATTACGTGAAATTTGATACTTTTAGCTAATATTTATACAATATAATCAGCTTGCTTCAATCACGATGTTTATATTTGTTTAACTTCTTTTGGAATATGTATGACGATGATAGCATGAACTTGCATTAGTAACGGGCTTTTCAGGTTCTCATTATTCAAATATTTGTTAAATATTGCATTCGTAATCAACTTAAATACCAACAATAATGACACACCAAGCCATAATGGTACTAGTCGAGATGACATTTTTAGTAATTGATGCAAATACATTTACACATCCCAAGAATTTATTTTAAATCAAACAATTATTAATGGAGGATAATTAAATCTATAAAAAATGAGAGTTGAAATAGTGGAAAACGCTATATGCCTCGAGAGATGAAATGAATGAAGCTTAAAGTTGTATGGGCAGGTATGATTAAGTTTGATTAGAAAGTGGTTATTTATTATTTATTACTGCCATATGCGTTATTTCATGAAGTATTAAAGTGAAAGTAGTTAAGTATTGTTCTTCTGTACTTTTAGCCAACGTTGTACAATGTCATCAATACAACAAAAAGGTAACTTATTAAAATGAGTTTTTCGTGACTGTCTGTTCAGAAAGTGAAAAACAGTTCTGGTCCGTGTGAGATACTATGACTATTTTAAGGAATTGTTTTAGTTCATTCCATAATGGTTGTACCTTTTTGCATTTCCCCAAAAAAGATTAAAATTTGTCTCACTATTTGACAAAATGAGCACAAACGGTAAAACATGAGTAAGTATACAATTTTACTTTTTCCTACTATTTTGAATTATATTAGTTGATTGTCATTGTACGTTTAATAATTGTGTGGTGATAGATGTGTCTTTATTTTTTTGAAATGCTGTATATTTTGAACAAAACTAGTTATATTTATTTACATGTTAGATTGACATAAATGTTTTAAACAAAGCAACAATAGCTACAGATCAAAGTAGGCCATTCAATCTTAACCGGACCACAAGTTTTCGAATACCATGACAACAAACAATCAAAACAAATCTTAATATCAAAGTTAAGTTTCCACATAGAAACAAGTGAAGATATGACACATAATCGGATATTTTATATCTTCATGATGATATGTAGAGCAAATATAGCAGTTTATATATATACAACAAAAACGTTTACATCATGACAATTTGCAATTACACAACATTCATACTTATATAATTAAATTACGAGTATACATATTCGAATAACACGCTTGGTAAAGCCAGGCCTGTGTCTACTACAAATTGCTTCATCAATACTTATTTAACAACATAAGATTAACAGACAACAATTATATAAAAACATTTCAGTGTTTAAAACGATATTTGAAATGCATGGCATTTTCATACCCAAGCGTGCACGCATTACCGTCACCTAGAGCTGTAAAATATCCATTTCTTTTAGGATATGTATTTTTCAGATATATCTTACTATAATAAATTCTAGTGATGTTAGGTTATCAACCTGGAGCAGACTTCCAGGTATTGGCACTTATACGAAGAAAATGTTAGCAATGATACTGTTCGAAATGAACCTGTCATTTTACAAACTGATAAAAATCTAATAACTCTTACATTAAACTTGGCCTGAAACTTTCTGCTTACGTTTACGGACACTAAAATGAATAACATATACAAATCCAAAAGAAATGTAACTGTTGTGGACAGAAACTTGAGTGCTTCAAATGGCAGCAAGGTTTGCCCCAAACATATTAGCTCCACTAGATACGGGTATACTTTGTGGTTTAGCAAGTACTGGAATTGGTGAAATACTTAGTTCAAGTATGGTAGACAATGTTACTATTGATAAAAAAAAAAAAACATACATTGTGAAAAATGCTACTCCATATCTTACAAAGGGACACCTTTGCTCTCTTACTAAATCGACCGTAACATTCCACTTAGATTAACGTTATCTCAACAGCACAATGAAGGGCTTTTCTACAACTTGTGTCGGAATTAGCGGCACATAGGACGATTGAATAAGTTCCCGGATAACCTTTTTATCTAAAACTATTCCAATTTCTAATATTGACAATATTTCACCGGTAACGCAGTTAAGAATTAAGAATTTGAAGGCTGTGTACAGTTAAGAAAATTTATAAAAAATAATATTAATTTTAAGGACAATATTTTAGATAAAAATAAATGCCTTATCTTATATGACAAAACTGGACATTCACACCGTGGTGCTGCATAATTTCTCACTTTATTTTGATACATTTGGGTTACCTCCATCTAACAAACTACATGCATCACCTCAAATACAGCCTATTAAATGTCACGGAAGTAGCTGAGTACGTTGTGGCTACTTTTGTTCATTTTTGAAGAAGCTACAGGGAGGTTATTCTTACTATTACTCTACAAATAATTAAAATTAATTAACCCATTCAATGAATGACGTCATTAGCGTAACATGTACAAATATTTCAGATATTCAGTTTACTATCAATGGACATTGAGGTAAATAAGTGTTAATAGTTGTTGAAAAATGAAAATTAATATTAAGAATAGTGTAATAATGACACTAAAGATTAAATTGTTTTGACAATAAAGATATTGTCAGTATTTCATTATGTTTTTTTTTAATACAAGCTATAATGTCATTACTGAAAAGGAAAGAATTAGTTCAAAACAAACAAAAATTAGCAGCAACATAATTAACGAATTTAGTAATTAAGAACCTTACCTTTTAATTTAAACAAGGCGCTAGTCGTGGTAGTTAAGAATAGTTATTTCAACCTGATACATAGACTCTATCTAAAATGCAGGACGATGTGTAATGTAGGGACATGTCATTTATTTCCCATTCTTTGTATTGTTGTGTACCCTGAAATTAATGTCATGCATATCATTTTCATATTCTTTACTATGTTATGATTATATATCAACTGTATATTCATGTATTGTATGTTATAAATGTAATGCTTCCATTGTTGGAGGAATAAAAGAATCTATCTATCTGTTAATCAATTAACACACGTCAACAAGTAAGTCTAAATAAATGTATTGCTCAAAACAATGGCAACGTTGTATTTAAAGAAAGACTTGATTTTAATTTGATCGATTTAAATAAATGAAGATTTAAAAGAAAGAATGTTTACTCCGAAACATACAACGATTTGTCAAAAAGGCTTACACGACTATCTTAGATTGAACCACAGAAAAGAAATAAAAAACATTCTTATATAATGAAAGGTGGATGCGGAACAAAAAAATACAATTATCCTGATGAATAAATTGACTCTCTAAAATTAATCAAAGGATTAAAAACTGTGTGAAATAAAAGATCACATATAATTAACAAGGGAAATTGAATTAAAGATGAATTACTAATGTTGTGGGCAATTACCGGTGGATGAACAGCAAAAACGTTACAAAATATGTGATAATATATAATGAAAGAAATTGCATCAAAGAGAAAAAATGTTATCCAACCATTGAATGCTAAGTGTGTATTTACAAACAAATAACAGATTGATGTAAAAGTATACATATGCTTTTTGTAAATAACTTAAACTAAGTTTGATTAGAATGAATGATAAATGCAGTCATAAAGGTAATAATAAAGATGTAAAACAGACATTCATTGGACGATGTTGCCATTTCTTCCACAAACAGGATCCACACACCCAGGTACTGAATACAAGGTAATCCATTCAATAGTGGACATTAAGTTAATAAATTAGATGCCATATGTAAACAACACGACCATTGTTATGAGAATGACCCAAACTATATATGATTTTGCGAAAATCAATGTAATATAACTTAAAACTAAGTATGAAAAATCATTTGGAGCGTTGCAAATCATTGACTTGCTAAACCTGTTACTAGTGCGATAAATGAGACGTTTATATTGTACTATCATTAAAGAGCTAGATTTTTCTAGAACTTACGTTCCTAGCCAACTCAATGAACAAAGTGTTATTAATCATATTGATTATAATGTTAAATTTGAATCTACTTGAAGAGACAGAGTTGAAGTGAGATTGGTCTGGGGATGGGCAACTTGTCAAGTGAACTTGCTCTTTCATCTGGGTAAAGTGGGCAAAAGAAGAAAAGTGCTATGTGTCTTCAATTTTCCCGCACTGGCAACATGGATTATCTACATCATTTTTAGAGAACAAGTGCTACTTAAGCGAGCTAAATGCATGCGTAGCCTTACATGGTGCAAACTCGACTTTCGATATTTTTCGTAATTAAACTGAGGAAAAGTTATGTTGGTTTTGTTCAGATTGGATTTGAAAGCTGGAAGGAATAGGGCTGATCGAGTTTCTCACGTAGGGCATTTCACAAAGAAATATTTAAAGTAAGCTGTAGCTGAGATCGGCATGGGATGATAGGTGGTTGTTTTTCAACAAGGAAGGGTATCATTGACAACAAATAGTGCGTAGTCATTTTAATAATTATCATGTTAAATAGGATGAGCTTGTGTTCGCGTCTTCTGCCCCTTAGTGGTTCTAGGGCAATATCGATGTTTAGATTGTTTAAAGGTGAACTATGTGTTGCACCGGAAAAAAATATAAAGCATTGTGTTGAATGTTCTCTAATACTTCTTGAAATTTGATACTGAAAGCAAATGTTCATAAAATATAATGTGTTTTTTTCTCACTATGTTAAATTCCATTGCAGATATAAAAGGCACTATTGCAATGATGCTATTTCTTTCTCAAGAACCAAAGTCATCGCGAGTTTAATGATTTATATTGGCATATCATACTGAATGTGTAAAATAATCAATTTCGATTGCATAAAAAATATGAATATTAGAGAAAGACATTTCTAAAAAAATCCATTTCCTTAAAGAAATGGATAGTTTACAGCTCAAGGTTACTGAATTGCGTAAACGCTCGTGTATAAAATGAATTGGGACCACGTAATCTCTCAACTATCAAATTGCTATTCGAAAAGTGTTACGTATGTGAGTAAAATCACACATCTCAATGAAAATTAATAGTTGACTTTACATTTTGAAAAAGGGAAAAGGGTCGCAAACATTTCGAGCCCTAAATCATTACTCAGAGGGCGAAAAAATGTCACAATATTCAATATATGTCGTACCTATATGAGGACAAACAGATGACATTAGTTGGCGAATTCTAGCTTGAAAAAATAACGCAACAATCTGTGACAGATCAACCTTGGCTTTTATTACAGCTATAAAATGGTGAATACAATCACCAACATAATAATTATGTCGACAGAAACATTTTGACGACATTAAAGTATAAACTTTATCATTTTTAAAGGCTTTGATCAATTTTAAATCTTATTCCATCAGTTGTATAATATTCTGTAAATAAATAAATGGAGCCCGAGCAACTTCGTTCTTTCTCAACCAAAACACACTTGATAACCAGAAATGTATTATGTTTCAACGCCTAACACTGCTGCAACTTGAACCTTTATAGCTACACTCATTATGGAAGAAAGGGATCTTGTTAAGTACTTTTGATAACGATTAAATCTGTTTCATCGGTGACCCTTCTGTAACATGAATATACATGGCATACATTCAATATAAAATAAAGAGCTTGAATTACGTGTAATTTGATACTTCTAGCAAATGTTTATATACGAAGCATTTATTCTAAATAAAGGATTTGAGGATAATTAAATATTAAAAAATAGAAAGTTGATATAGGGGAAAACGCAATATGCCTCGGGCGATGAAATGAACGAAGCTTAAAGTCGTACGGGCATGTATGATCAAGTTTGATTAGAAAGTATAGTGGTCATTTATTTTTTATTACTGCCATGTGGGTTTTCCATGAAATATTAAAGTGGAAATAGTTGAGTATTGTTCTTCTGTACTTTGAGCCAACGTTGTAAAATGTCATCAATACAACAAAAAGGTAACTAAGTAAAATGAGATTTTCGTGACTTTCTGTTCAGAAAGTGAAAAATAGTTCTGTTCCGTGTGAGTTAATATAACCATTTTAAGGATTTGTTTTAGTTCATTCCATAACAGCTGTTCTTTCTGGCATTCCCTCAAAAGATTATAATTTGTCTCACTATTTGATAAAATGATCACAAACGGTAAAACATGAGTTAGTAAGCAATTTTACTTTTTCCTACTATTTTGATGTATATATGAGTTGAAAGTCATTATACGTTTAATAATTGTGTGGTGACAATAGTTCTTTATTGTATGGGGAATGCTGTATATTTTTGGCAAAACTAATTATATTGATATACATGCTAGATTGACATAAATGTTTTCTATAAAGCAATAATAGCTTCAGTTCCGAGAAGGCCATTCAATCATAACCAGACCTCACTTTTTCGTATACCATGACAACAAACAGTCAAAACAAATTTAAATGTCAAATTTGTTCGTGTCTTGGTCTAAGTTTCCAAACCTACGCAATGCGATGGCATATCAACAAAGATTGGAGCTTAAACTGTTCGGTAAACATAAAAAACAAGTAGAAAAATGACACATAATCGGATATTTTGCCTTTTAGGTTAAAACAAATGTTTTCGTGTGTAAAACCAATACTTTATACACATTCTAGTACTTAAAGACATAGAGGATATTTGTTTATTTCAGTAATAGATCGTATTTTATTTCACGAGTGTCATAGAAAAACATATTTTCACAAGTGGCGAAGCCACGAGATAACATTTTTTTATTCTTTGATCACGAGAGAGATTAAATACCATCTTACACGAAAATAAACAAATGTTCTGTTTCTTTTATGCATATTTACGGAGTTTTTAAGTATTTTAATTCATTTTCTAAATTACCCCAATTTTGAAAAGGGTAGTTATTTACGCCGCTACCCGTGGACTCCCCTCACGCAAAATTATACTATTTATAGCTCCTGACGTCGCTGTCAATTTTTTATTTCCGGTTGTTGAAAAAAGTTCTCCGATATTCTCTTTAATAGTTTATTATTTGCTCGTTTTTTAGAGCAAATATTTTATGAACAGTTATCAATGAAGTTTTATAAATACATCTTTGTTCCAAAAAATAACGAAAACAGTTTATTTTAAGCGGGGCATGAATACATAGCTAACTTACTACGCCGACATCTATTGAATGGAAATTTGAAAGGTCGAATGTGTTAGCAAAACAATTGCGGATAATTGGATATAAAACATTTTTCTAAGTTTTAGAATGTGTTTCATGATTTTCCGGTAATGATGAGGACCACGCTAGGTTGTTGACAAATTTTGAGGCGTGGGTTGGGTAAAAAAATATCAGTTAATCTGTAAAAACTGATAAAACTCCATATTTCATCGAAAAGCATGAAATAAATTATCGACATTGCAAGCCTTTCCTAGAAACGAAAACGAAATATCTAGATTAATTTGATTTATGCAATATAACATATTTTCTACAGATTTACACAAAACAATTATATAAAAACGTGATTTGCATTCAATGGTATTAAAACAAATAATTTAGATGAAAGTAAGCATTTTATTTTAACGCTGAAATGTATAAATATCACAAAATTTTAAAATAATACAAACTATTTGATTTTTATCGTATCTAGATAAGGACGAAATTTGTTCACACGTGAAATAAGTTAATTCGGCTGACAGCGCGTAAAACCATACACGTAACAACATAACACAGTCTGTATTTCAGTGCGAAATGTATTTAAAATAATCACAACAATTGTAGGGAAATCATAGAAAATGTGTTTCTGAATGTGTTTAAGGCAAATACAATGTTACATCTAAAGAGCCAAGTACAAATATCTTTAGTGAAGAGTCTAAAATGTGTTAACATATCACAAAATGGTTCGAAAGACAAAAGACTAAGAGTTTACACGTACGTAGTAAGTTTAATTTTACACACATAGTGTGACACATCACATCATTCGATGACAAATGGCCAATGTCCTTTCCTTTCTTTGTGTCATGTCTAAGGGAAGATCTATAGTTGACTCCTATATACTAAGTTAATTCATCGTGTAATAAAACCAACAATAAGGTCTTAATTGTAGCACGAACATTGTGAAACGCAATCACAAACAAGTCGAGTTAAGTTGATAAGTGATGTATGGTATGCTATCCCACAATTTTCGATTAAATTCAAGAAAGGCATTTTTGCAGAATCTTCTGGTTTGCAAAGGATTTCTACAAAAAAGGAAAAATCAACACATAAATTTTGGAAAAAAGGTGTTTTAGAACATCAGAAACTTAGATGTCATATGTATGTTTAAACAAAACGTCAACATTTGTTAAATAAGTTTATTGGGCAAATATTACTTGCAATACGACAACATTCGGTGACGAAACAGCAAAGGTTTTTATGCAGCAACTAATAATGTGAAAACAAAACTATCAAATATTGCGACATTTAACGATTGTGTTTACAGAATCAAATTTCACGTATTGCAAGCTCTTTCTTTGATAGTTCATTGATACCACTTAGTTTCATGTTACAGAAGAGTCATTGATGAAACAAATATAATTGATCGTTATCAAGAGAACTTTGTAAAATCACTTTCTTTAGATAAGTTAAAACATTTACTAAGGCTCAATTAATTCATTCATTTAGAAAGATTTGTAAGGCTGATTGATAAGTTTTACTGTTGATTATAACTTCAAAAACTGGTTAGGCTTCATAATTCCATAGGTCGTTATCAAGAGTACCTTGCAAGATCGTTTTCTTTGTTATTGAATGTAACTTATATAGTTTCATGTTACAGAAGGATCACCGATAAAACAAATTTAATTGATCGTTATGAAGAGTACTTTCCAAGATCACTTTCTTTTTATATTGAATGTACTCTATATAGTTTCATGTTACAGAAGGGTTTGCGGTGAGCCATATCTAATTTCTGGTTATCAAGTTTGTTTTGGATAAGTACGAACAGTTCAATTCATTTATTTAGAAACAAATTGCAAGGCTGATTGATAAATTCTTAATAGTTGATTATATCTTTTATATTTGGTTAGATTTCATACTTCAATGTTTTCAAAATAATTATGTTGTCATTTTTATTGTTTGTTATTGTTTTAACCGTTTTATTGCTCCAAAAAATGCCACTGTTATTCTGACACCGATGGTGGTTTTATGCAAGTTAGCCTTTCATTTTCAGTGAGATCTGTAATTTTACTCAGATACGTATCACTTTTCAAATAACAATTTGGTAGTTGACATAGTATTTGTTCTCAGTTAATTTTATACACACGCGTTCACGCATTACCGTCACCTAGAGCTGAAAAATATCCAATTATTTTAGGATATGTATTTTTCAGATGTTTCCTACTATAATATATTCTATTTAGTATAAGTTATCAACTACAAGGTATTGGCACTAATCATATACGCAGAAAAGTTTAGCAATGATACAGTTCGAAACGAAACTGTCATTTTAAAAGAAATAAGACAATAACTAAAAACTAATTCAACACATTTAACGGGTGAACAAAAGCAATCTTTGACAAAGAATAGCCGGACACTTTCCACTTACGTTAACGGCACCAAAATGAATAACATCTACAAATCAAAAGGAAATTTAACTATGGGAGACTTGAAATTTGGATGCTTCAAATGGTGGTAGCAAAGTTTGCTTTAAAAATATTAACTCCACTAGCTACGGGTATATTAAGTGGTTAAGCAAGTACTGGAAATGGTAAAATATTTAATTCAGGTATGGTAAACAATGTTACTATTGTTCAGTATTTATGCAAAAAGCAGAAACAAGCTCAGTAGCAAATAAGTTTAAACATAAACCCGGTTAAATGGCACTGGATAAACGCCAAAGACATAGAACATAAACAAGAAACAAAGGGAAACTGGGCGGTTAAACCAGTTTATGTGCACCAACTTCACTCTTATCCCAACAATCCTTAATAAAGATAAAACGCAAAAGTTAAATCTTATCAAAGTATGGATTAACTTGAGGAAATTTATCAATAAAGAAACAACAACATACATTGTGACAAATGCTGCTCCATATCTCACAAAGGGACTACGTAGCTCTCTTACTAAATCCAACAGTAACATTCCACTTAGATTAGCATTATCTCAACAGCAAAATGAAGGGCTTTTCCACAACTTTCTGGGTTATTAGCGGCACCTTTTTTAGCACCAATATATTCGGTAAAGGTTTTAAGTGGGCCGTAGTCGAGATGCGCAAGTGCATATTGTTAGCAATTTAGAAGTAGATTCGCACATAAGACGATTAAATGAATTAGCGTAACATGTACAAATATTTTAAATATTCAGTTTATTATCGGTGTTTAAATGGCCAGTATTGAGCATGAGCCAATTATTGAATGTGATTATACGGAGATTAA
Organism: Mya arenaria; assembly: GCF_026914265.1. NCBI lineage: Eukaryota > Metazoa > Mollusca > Bivalvia > Myida > Myidae > Mya > Mya arenaria. The sequence goes on from NC_069125.1 coordinate 81,130,475, forward strand.
GGTGCCTTTTGTGCTTTGTGCTTGATGATAATGAGTGATATTAACAGTGTGTCATTGATATATGGAGGTGTAATTATAGATAATTTATGGTTAATAAGCGAAAATCAACCCAAATTACTCCACCTGTGAACAACAAAGAGGTGAAAAGAAAAACTATAATGTCGGCAAACGAACCTATTCAGCACTTTACTACACCTGCAGCACAGTTAAGTAGCATACAGGTACTATTTTAAACTAATAGTATTGGTACACAGCACACTATGAATATTCATTGGTAAAATACGAACTATGTAACACCACCTATTTAACAGTACAGTGTACCATACGGTGGATCATCCATAAACCCTGTTTCACCATCTTTCCCTCAATGTTCAAAGGCCGATGCCTTTAATTAGATACTGACAAGATTAGACACTATGAACAATACACGTGGTCAGTTTAATGCCATACAGTCCACTGAAAATGAAATAACATCACGTTTTAAAAATGGACAAGAAAATGAATGATACTGAGACAAGCCAAAAATTCATGAGTGAAAAATATGATACTGTCAATATGTCTACAATTACAAGTAAATCAAACATAGAAACATTGAAACAGGATGTTTCCTCTTTCAAATCATCAAACAAAACACTGTCCAAGGCAAATGGGTAGCTAACAGATGATGTTATAGACCTCAAATGTAGGTCAATGAGAGACAATATGCTATTCTTTGGTATCCCTGAAGGCCAGTCATGTGAATTGGATACTCTATCCAACCAAGCAGTCTTAAATACTGAACGTCTCAATGACGCTACCGATCCTGCCAGTTATAGTACAGCGATTCCGAACAATCAACCATCAACTTTTAGAGATGCATTGTCTGTCTCTGAGAATTGTGAGGCAAAGGGTTTTACTTTCTGTAAACACGTGCTGAACATGCAGTATCCGGAATCAACACTATCGATTGATCGCGCCTACCAAATAGGCAAATTTGAGCAAGGCAAAACTCGACCGATAGTTGCTAAGTTCAAGGACACGGCGTCCAAACTTTGTTGCAAACATGCCAATAAACAAGTCAATCTGAGAAATTCGAACTATAACGTGTCGGATCAGTACCCTACAGAAGTTAAAGAGCACAGAAAAGAACTTATACCTGTGATGCTTAAGGCTCGATCGATGGGTAAACGAGCAGTGCTTGTCCGAGACAAACTATTCTTTTGCAACAGGCTATACACGCCCGGTTCATAAGCAATTCACTCGGACTAGGACGGGACAGATAAGTGTGATTTATCTATACTTTCATGGAATGTAGTAGGGTTAAAATCGTGTTTTGATGATGAAGACTTTGTTAATTTAGTAAATGGTTTTGATACCGTGTTCTTTAGTGAAACTTGGCAAAGAAAACATGATAAATTCACATGAAAAGAAATGAGTTTATCAAAATTATCTAAACGAGGGCATGGTGAAATATATTTATTTCATAAGGACCAACTTAAAGATGATATCTTTGTTGAAAAAAAAAAGGATTTTATGGATAAAACTTTGTAAAGATTATTTTGGTTTTGATAAAGATGTATTTACATACCACCACATAACTCAATATGCATTGCACGATATTGGCTTTTTGAAAATAATTGAACAAAATATTAGAAAATATTAGAAAATACTCCGGAGTTGGTGTTGTTATCATGAACATTATATACATGTAATGAACAAGGATGATAACAACGATTTTATGTTAAATATCTCATACAGGCTTTCAATGGATAATACTGTTAATTCATCCGGTTTAAAACTGCTTGAGATGTGTTTAAGTAGCAATATAAAACTATATAATGGTCGCTCAGGGTGATGATGCAGGGGAAGGTAATCTCACATTCATGTCAAGAAATGGTAGTAGCCTAATTGATTATGCTTTATGGTCGTATGAGTTACTTCCCTTTGTTGATAACTTTATTGTACATGATTTTCAATCTTGTTCAACGTATACCCCTATACAAATGAACTTGAAAACAGGGAGCTGATGGTAGCAAATCGGCGCAGATTTAATTTGGCTAAACGTAGAGCCCGAAATAAATTGAAAATCGATCAAATTTTTTACATAACTTAGCAAAAACTCAATCACAACATTTTTGGAATGATATAAAAAAACAAACAGAAAACAGAATGGAAATTGTATAAGTAAATGGGAGTTTTTGGATCATTTTAAAACGTTGTTTTCCAGTTATAATGTTTTTTGAATAATGACTTAGATGAAGAACTTTTTTGGAAATATTTTAATGATAACGCAGTTGAAGTGCTAGATATAGATTTTACTATTATTGAAGTAACTAATGCAATATCTTTGTTAAAACGTGGTAAAAGTGGGGGTGTCGATTTTATATTACAAGAAATGTTCTAAGATTGCAAAGATATATACGCCCCAACATTATGTAAATTGTTTAACCAAATATATCATAACGGATTCTTTTCCGGTAGTTGGTCAATGGGCATAATTGTTCCAGTGCCTAAAAAGAGGGATCCAAATGAAGTAAATAATTACAGAGGAATCACTTTAACCAGTATATTCTCAAACATATTTTCGGCACTGTCAGGTAATCGTCTAAAAAATGGGCTTAGAGCAACACTTTGCTATCCGAGTTCCAATAAACTTGTGTACTGTACATTTGTGTTAAACTCTATTATTTACAAAATAATAAATAATGAAAACCGGAATTTATACTGTGCATTTAATGATTTTAAGAAGGCTTTTGACTTAGCTTATAGAAATGGTATATGGTATAAGTTAATTATGTATGGATGTTCATGTAAAATTGTTAAGATGTTAAAATCAATGTACGAAAATGTAAAATATTGTTTTAGGGTACATGGTAGCCTTAGAGACTATTTTGATAGCTATATGGGTGTTAAGCAGGGTGAAGTTTTATCTTCATTATTATTTATCTTCTTTATTAATGATGTGTATAGTTTTATGCAAGATGAGACTTTAATGTCTTTACTATTGATGACTTGCAAGTATTCTTATTGCTTTTGCTGATGACACTGTGCTGTTCTCACATTCTAAAGAAGGTCTACAAACTTTGGTGAATAAATGATATAACTATTGTAAAAATTGGGGAATATATGCAAATACTAATAAAATATATGCAATGGTTTGTAAAAAAAGGTAAAATGGTAGAAAATATTGATACTTAGGAATAACAATATCTTCAAATGGTTAAGTTTTCCAAACTCAAAAAAGATTATCCAAACAAGCTTTAAAAGCTTTATATTCTCTAATCTCACTTTTATATTGTATCATTACACATATCAGAAAAAAACTGTTTGATACAATGGTGTTTTTTGAATTATGGATCCGATGTAGAAAGAGTACAATTTACTTTTTTAAACCAAATTTTATCACTTAAACGAAAAATACAAATGCGACGGTTTACGGTGAACGTGGTCGATTTCCTTTACTAATATCAACAAAAATCCGTATACTTAAATATTGGTATAAAATCAGACAAAACCCTGACACATTAGTTAATCAAATATTTTGTATGATAGATCAAATTGGAAACTATGTAAATGAATGGTCATTACAAGTAAAACGCTTATTAGATTAGTTGGGATATACATACATGTGGCATAATTCAAATGTTACGAAACTTGAATTGGAGATGTTAATCCAACGTGTTCATGATCAATACGTCCAATGTTGGTTTGAAGATGTTAATAATAAAAGAAAGCTAGAATCGTATGTACTTATGAAGAAAGGTTTTGTATGTGAACCCTATCTTAACTATAATAATAATATGAAACATAGAATAGCATTATCACGATTCAGATGTTTTTCACAAAAACTAATGATTAAAGAAGGTAGATACAGAGGCATCGAAAGAGCAGCAATACTGTGCACAAAATGCAATATGCGTACTATTGAAACAGAATATAAGTTTCTACTGGTGTGTCCATATTATAGAGATCTGAGATCTACATGTTTACCCAAATATTATTGTTTTTGGCCGACTTTACATGAATTTAAATCAGTAATGAATAATAATCAAGTAACTAAACTTGCAAAATTTATATATCTAGCATTTGACTTACGTAATAATTAGTTTGTTAATATGTACATGTTATTGTTATATTCCAATGAACTAGAAGAGTAGAGTTAAGTATTACCATTTAAATAGATAATACATCAATGTATAAATCCAAATTAGAATTTGAAACTCACATGTATAGACACTAAAAAGTCTCATTCTATTAAACTAACAAGTGAGAGATTTGTAAAAAAAGACATCCTTATGCACGTTCTTATCAATGCGTTATTTATTTATCAAGTACGCCTCACTGGCCCGTTAGTTCATTCTGTTCTTATATATAACAATATTCAAGTCAGATATTTTCATCATGCACGTTTTCTACAATTAAAATTATTATTGTGTACATGGAACCTTAAATTGATCTAGTTCATATTATAAAAAATTAACAACATACTTTTCTCATTATTAATAGTGACATTTGTGTTTGTATAAAAATGACTTGTTCTCCGTCATTTATTTTGTATTCTGTATTTATATTGTATTATATTATATAGCAATTACATTTTAGTGTTTATGCTAATTAAACTTTTAATTGAATTGAAAATTGAACTATCAATTGACAATAACGTAAAGAGGTGTTATTAATACTTATTGAAAAATGTCAATTAACACTAAGGATAGTGTAATTATGACACTAAAGATTAAGTAATTTTGACAATAAACATATTGTTCGTATTTAATTATGTTTTTGTTTTTTAATGTATCCTATAATGTCATAACTGCAAAGGAAAGGATTACTTTCAACAAAACAAAGTTCTGCAGCAAAACAAATAGATGGATTTGGTAATTAAGAACCTAACATTTAACTAAAACAGGGCGCTAGTCGAGATATGTAGAAAAATGTATCTACACCTGATACATAGAAATTAGACATGTCACCAGAACAATCGAAGATTGGGGTGAAATCATAAAAATTATGTAGAAGAACAGGAAAATCTCTTTACAAATAGAAACACTCGTCTTGACTGTTTCATCGATCATCGGCAAAATGAAACTTGATCTATTCACATTCCTCAACAAGTGTGTCGAAATAAATGTATTGCTACAAAAAAAAGACACTGTTGTATTAAATGAAAGAGTTGATTCTAATTTGATTGATTAAAGTAAATAAATATTTAATGCACAGAATGTTTACTTAAAGTATAAAACGATTTGATAACACAACTCTCTTAGATGGAACCACAGATAAGAAGTAAAAAACATTCAAACATAGTTAAAGGTGGATGCTGAAAGACAAAAATACAATCATCCTGATGAATAAATTGACTTTCTAAAATTAATCATAGGATCAACAACTGTCTGAATTAAAAGACCACATATTATAAAGAAGGAAAATAGAATTATAGATTAATAACTTAAGTTGTGGGCAATTACTAGTGGACGGACAGCAAAAACGTTACAAAATTATTTTGTTAATACATAATTACAGTAAATTGCATTAAAGTGAAAAAAAAATATCCAATTATTTATTCCTAAGTCAGTACTTACATACAATAACAGATTGATGTAAAAATCAACATATGCTTTTTGTGGATAATTCAAAATTAGTTTGCTTATAATAAATGATAAATGCATTCATGAAGGTAATACTAAAGATGTAAAATACACAATAGGGCATTTTACGAAGAGACAGTAGAAGGAAGAAAATAGTTTGACTGTAGCTTAGATCGGTATGGGATGTAGCGGAAATTTCTCGAGTTCCGAAGATGATAGGCGGTTGTATCTCCAACACGGGAGGGTATCATTGACAACAAGTGTTGCGGAGTCATTAAGAGAATTATCATGTAAAATAGGATGAGCTTGTGTTCGCGTTTTCTGTCCGTTAGTGGTTCTAGGGCAATTTTGATGTAGATATTGTTTAAAGGTACACTAAATGTTGCAACAGAAAAAAATATACAGCTTTGTGCTGAATTCTCTCACATTCTTCATTTCAAACTCAATCGAAACATACTTGATTGCGAATAATTCAAACTGATTCATCGTCGACAGTTCTGTAACTTGAACGTATATAGCATACTATCAATATCAAAGACAGAGCTTCAATGACTCGTAATTTGATACTGTAAGCAGATGTTTATAACATAGGATGTGTGTTTCTCTAACTTTTTTGATTCAATTGCAGATATAAAGGCACTATGCAATCATTTTGTTTCTTCGTCAAGAACCAAGGTCATCAGGTGTTTAATAATTTGAATTGTTCTAAAGAACAGAACATCTAGGAGCAATGTAAATAATACAAATGATTTCATGTACAAAGTAAACTCCTAAGGAGCAACGTATAATAGAATCAAAATAATTCATACTCGTGAAATTCACTACATTCCCGACCTGAGAGAAAAGCAACCAAAGCGAATTAACAATAAAATATAATAAGCAATCAAATAAACCATATTTGAAAGAAAAATATCTCAACATAAATTATCATCATAATAACAAATTATAGCAGATATGTTGTATAAACAACTAATAGAAAACAAATGATAGCATATATCAAACATACAACCATATTTTAACAATGCCCAAAGTATATACAACATTAAGTCATTATAACAAAGTCCATCAATTTTTAATATTCAAAATAACTGTGGTCCATGGAGTGATCTTCCTTCACAATTCTACCGTTAAGCCTTTTAATACGTGTTGTAATGAAATAGGCATTAAGCACAAATGTGGTTTCTAAAGTAGATGGCACGATTTCTGTAGTTGGACTGTTATCAGATGAGATAGAGATCACTGAATCATTACATTCATTATCACCTATTTCTGCATCATCACTACACTCCTCACTTCCGACATCATTTTCACTCGATTCACCATCACTACACTCCTTTACACTTTCACCATCATTTACATCACTATACTCCTTTACACTTTCGACATCATTTTTACTCGATTCACCATCACTACACTCCTTTTCACTTTCGCTAGACGACTCCTTACTATCACTAGTACTATCACTGCTGCTGCTACCACTGCTGCAGCTGATTAAATCGTCAGCGAAACTGTCACTGGACACAGGATCATATGGACCATAAACGTCCATAAACTCATCGAGTTCTGCAACTATATCCAGCACACTGTCATCAGTTGAAATATCGCTTACAGGCGAACTCCTGTAATGTTTATTACTACGATTCGTATTCACTTGTGAAGCCCTTATACTATGGCTGCGCGCATCTGCCTTGTTAAACCCATGCGTTAGCATATGACTGGCTAGATTGCTCCTGCCCGAACAAGTTTTATCACAAAATTGACATTTCCAAAATCTAACATTGAAATGTTTTTCCTCTATATGTCTTTTCAAATTTCTGTGTCTAGAATAGTACTTCCCACACTCATCACAAGATGACATGATTGATCAATGCACAATTCGGCGACTAAATTACGAATGAAATAATATTGAAATAATGATTGGGGAACACTTTGGATCACTTTCCTCGTGCACTACCTTGATATAGAGTTGCTCCTAAATTAACAAAGCTTCCTCGTGCGACATGTCGCTATAATAATACCACTATAAAGGTTGCTCCTAGCCGAGTTGTTACGCACTGCAGTGTTTAAATAAACAGTACCCGATTAATAAACAGGAGTAACAACAAAATAATAAATTCGCTAAGCGACCTTCCCCCCTTAAAAAAACAACACATATTTAATACTTTCAGAATATTTATTTTATACACTTTTATTAATAATTTGAATATTACCTAATATCCAAATGTTCTATTCACAATACATCCCTTTGTCACAACTTTCACTTTATTATTATGTTACATTAATAAATTCAATGCATATGAAAAACAAGTACACACAATCGAAACACTTGTGTTTCCACAGTTTGCAGAAAATATTCCTTTTAACAAATAATATTCACAAAATATTATTCCTTACATTTCTCGAATAAACCTTTTTATTTGAATATCAGCATTTTCTGCTGCTTTCCTTCTAATCCTTTTTCTTTTTCACACATATTTTGTTCACATACGTGTTTGTCACACTGAGATTTGTCACAGGTTTGTTTCACATTTTGACATGTCACATTTATGTTTGTCACAGTTTGATATGTCACACTTTGATGTGTCACAGTTTCTATCCAACTCATTTTGCTCTGACTTTGTTGTCTCTATTGATTTCCTGATTGGGTCTTAACTTTAACTGACCTTATCATACCGTCGGCACTTGAAGCTAGTTCTATTACTTTGCCTATTTTCCAGGACCCTCTAGGTAAACTGTCTTTGATAAGTACCACATCCCCTACACTACATACACTCTTTAATGTAATTCGTCCTCTATTTAGCCTGGATTGCATCCGTTCACGCAAACTTGTCAAATATTCCTCCCGCCATTTTTTTTCAAAATTTGTCAAGAAGAACTTGACCTTTTTTTCCAAATTTTTAATAGCTTTTCAGCGGAACTTTCTTTTGGCTTATACTCAATGTCATCAGAACTAGTCATCTGGAATTCCTGTATGTGGATTGAGGCAGATAAAATTCCCTGGGGTTATGACTATTGTTGAATTAATATCATCGCTAACGTACAAAAGAGGCCTCGAGTTCACTACTGACTCCGATTCTTTCAAAACTGTCAACAATTTGTCACTATCTAACAGTTTTCGTCCTATCGCTTTTCTCAGCGATCTTTTAATCAGTCCCACAAGCCTTTCATAAAATCCGCCCATCCACGGCGCCAACTCAACAATGAATTTCCACTTAATTCCTTTCGTTGCACTATAACTTTGTACATCATCACAATGCAATACCTCTGACCAAATAATGTGGTTTCCTTTGCAAGTTTGAAATGCAATGCATTATCGCACACAATTTCACTTGGCGTCCCTCTGCAAGCTACAAACCGCCGAAAGCAATTCAAAAAAGAATTGGTAGACATATCCTTCACCATGCATGTGAAAATGCATACCCAGACTTTTTCGGTCTCACTTTCGTCCTTGACATACAGAGGTCCAAGGTAATCTAAACCTGTGCACGAAAACGGCACTGATTGTGAGACACGTGACCTAGGCAATGGAGCCATAGGTGGCATTTGATACGGACCTCCTTCGACACGTTTACACATATAGCACTGTTTTAACACACTTTTCACTGTAGCTCACCCACGAGGAATCCAAAATCTGTATCTTATTGCACTTAACGTTTGCGAAACACCACAATGAAGGTTTCCTTTGTGAACACTTTCAACAATCAATTGTGTTACCCAGCTTTTATTTGGTAACAAGATAGGACATCGGGCTGATTCAGTCATATCCGAATTTTCTAGACGACCTTTGAAATGTAAAATGTCTGTGTCTGAGACAAAAACACTTAGTTTTTTTTGTAAGTTGTTGCCTTTCTTTTGTTTAAGTGAATTAAACACTTCGTCAAAATGGCTTCTCTGAATGTACAACAACCACATTGTTTCAGCCTTTTCTATTTCCTCACTTGTGAGTGGTCCACTAAGAGGTTTTCTCTTCAGTTTGTTCACAAACCTTTGAGCTGTTGCTGTAACACGAAAGAGTTTCGTCAATGACGAATATCTTTTTGGATCAATACCAAATGGTGAGCATATTGCTTGGAAACAAACCGACTTGTCATTTATCAAGCAACTTTCATCGTTCGACTGTTTCGGTTTCTTTACTTCCGATTCGAAATCACATTTCACATTTGCACATTCAACATTCACATTTTCAGTAATTGGCCACTCTGATTGCGGTGATAGCAACCACTCTGGTCCATTCCACCACAGTACACTATTTGACAATTTGCCTAACTCACATCCACGACTAGCAATATCTGCCGGGTTGTTTGAAGATTTAACATATTGAAACGTTATATCCGTGTGAGTTTTTATCTGCTTCACTCTGTTACTCACGAACACCGACAATGGCTTTGAGGTCCCGATCCATTTCAATGCACACTGTGAATCACTAAACACGTAAGTATTCGCTAGTGGTGCCCGAAGTTGTTTCCGAACAAAATCCGCACTTCTCACCGCTATCAATATCGCAAGCAGTTCTAAACATCTAAGTTTGTAAACACTTCTGTTTTTGAGATGTTTTGACCATGGGTTAGAATAAGCATGTTTGCTTCACTGCTTTCTTCCATCACTTCATTGGTTCTCCCCGTCAAAATCCAGCCAAACTTGGATGCTAATAAATACAACCCTGGTTGTATTTCAATCTTATGTCCCAAAATAATATCCAAATAGAAATCATTTCCTATCAGCAAATCTATTGTGTCTGTTTCGATTTCTGTTGGAACAGTATCGACTAAATCCATACTTTGTGTTAATTCCTTAAAGCTTTTCATTTCTGTAACATTCACTGGTTTTCTATATATTGATTCTGTAATATTTGGAACAATGTTCGCGGTTATCTTCATATCACCGCCTCCTTTCATTTCCAAGACCACTATGGTTGGGGAAGTTTTTATAACTTTCTCTTTTTCACTACCGAATGTGACCAATCTAATTTCCTGTTCTTCTTCCCTTTGTAAGTCTAACGTTCTCGCTAAGCGTTCTGTAACATTCGTGCGCTGTGAACCAGAATCTAATAATATTCTTATATTTTGTTGTTTTCTGCTTGAAGGGCTTTTAACTTTTGTTCGCACAGTTTGCATCAGAACAACTTCATTCGATGAAAGTAGGGCATTTTCACTTATCGGTATACTTGTCTCCTCTCTATTTTCACCAACTACTTCATCACACACATTCACACTTTTTCTAACTACACGTTTGCTAAACTTTTGGGGGCACAAACTGCGATGATGCGAATTTTTCTCCTTACAATGAACACATTCCCCTTTAGTTTTGCACTCATTGGACATATGTCCTTCCCTTAAACACTTATAACAACTTCCTTTTAGTCTTTGTTTTCTTCCATCGATGGTTTTTGTACCTTGGACACTCATCGCTCCAGTGTTTGCTGGAACAATAACGACACGTTTGCTTGTCCCTTAAACTTGCAATTGCTGTCAAGGCTTCTACTGAATTCCTTTGCACAGATTTATGTTGGTTATATCCATGGTTCCCAAACATTTTCCTTTGTTGTAACATTGACCTCCAAATGAATTCCGATTTGAATTAAGAGGTTTCACATTTTCCCTTGGTACTTTTTCGGCACTTTCACAAGCACTCACATATTCCTTTAACAAGTCCCGTAACTTTGCAACACTCCACTTTTCCTTTGTTCCTTTTTGCACTTCAAGATGACGAATCACATTTGTTGGTAACTTTGATTTTATCACTGACACAAATATATCTTGGTTAATATCCTGTTGGAGTACTTCTAAGCTTCTCAAATGTTTATCTACAGTGTCTAACAATCCTCGCAAGCTCTCAACCGAGTCAGTGGCTGGCTTTAAATTGATCATTTTATTGTAATGTGTGTCTACTGTTTCTTGGATATTGTCATATCTTTCCTTCAATAGTTCTATAGCCACTCCATAGTTCTCATTTGTAAGAGCCAACCCTGCAATTGTACTTCTGGCTTCACCTGTAAGTTTGCTTCTTAAATAATTAAACTTATCTATATCACTCAAGCTGTCATTCGAATGCACTGAATTCACAAAGGACTGCCAAAATTCTAACTCAATCTGTTTCCACTAAAGCTAACGAGTTCCAATTTCGGTAATTTCACAGAACATGCACCCTTTGTTTTTGCATTTTTCTGTTGATTAGCTAAAATCTCTTTCTGTAACTCCATTTGCTTTTCCAAAAGATTGAACATATTACTCTGCATGTTAATTTTACCCTCATCCTCTTTCACCTCTTCTTCAGGCATCTCACTGATCTTTGTTTTCAATAACTCTAGCTTAGAGCACATATTAACAGCAGAATCACATACATTGTTATCTTCATCAATCATATCATTCATCATCTTTTCTCCCTTTTCATCTTGTTTACCCACTGCTTCAATGATTAGTCGAGTTTGATTTTCTAGTTTTGAAACATAGAGTTCCATCTTTTCTATCGACACCTCAATAGCTTTTAACATCTTTTCTTTATCACGAATATCCTTTTGAAGCAGGAAAGAGGCTTGATTAACCCCTTCTTTCAGGTTGTTGTAATGACGTGTTCTTACGCCTTTCATATATCGTAATGAAGACATTTTTATCACTCTAAGAGATTTAACACTTTTAAACTGTAGTATAAATCACTTTAATCACGATTTTACTTTCAAATCACTTTGCACAATCACATAGACTCATCAATGTGTTCCTTTAAATTTCTATACCCACACGATCATTTTTCTTTACTATCGGTGTAATAATTTTCTTTAAACATACCACACTGTTATAACACACAACTTTTAACACATGTCACTATAGACACTTAACTTTTAAGCACATTTATTTTATCATTTATCCTTCAAACACAAACCATTTCACTTTTATCCGTTTATGCCATTGAAACGATACGCTAAAACATATCACTATGTAGTACGTTATTCACTTTCACATAGCACTGCACTTTAGACTTTTTACAACACCACTTTATTTTTGCTTTAATAACACAATACTTTGGTTCACTTTTACACTTTCACTTTGCACTATCTTTTACTTTCCCCTAATGCAAATTACTTCCCTTTGCACCTTAGCACTTAAACACATGGTTTCACTGTTTATTTACACTCCAACACAACACATTAGTTCACTTATGCACATACCCTAAACACTTTTATCACTTTTTATCAATTTCCTTTGAAGGGTATAACACAATAACTTATAAGTATTACATACCTTTATTTTCTCTCACTTTGTTTCGACAACCTGTTCCCGGGTTCCGGCACCAAGCAATGTCGCAGAGTTTCTTTGAGTTTCCGTTTCGAATATAACATTGAATAAATTTTACCATTAGACTGAATACTATTTTCTTTCTCTGCCACATCGAACAATTTATATAAATAACGAACACAAAACGATATTTCCACACCATTTAATTATTGTTAATTTTCACAATATAAATTATATCTCAATAAAATGCAGTTTAACACGTTCACAATTTAATAATTAACACGTAAAATGTCTGAAAGATGGAACTGTTAATATTTCCTAAAGCACTCTAAATAACCTCAGATGGAACACTTCGAACACACAAACAACAGCTTTATATAGTATGAATTGCCGCCAAAAACGACACGCAAAAAGCATGCACTTCATGTTTAGGAGCAATGCACATATAAAGAATTGGATTAGGAGCAAACCTAAAGAACAGAACATCTAGGAGCAATGTAACTAATACAAATGATTTCATGTACAAAGTTAACTCCTAAGGAGCAACGTATAATAGAATCAAATAAAATCATACTCGTGAAATTCACTACATATCATAATGAATGTGTAAAACGATCTATTTCGATAACATTAAAACATATAAATATTAGAGAAAGACATTTTTAAAAAAAATACATATCCTAAAGAAATAAATAGTTTTTAGCTCACGGTTACTGTAATGCGTAAACGCTTGTGTATAAAATGAATTGCGAACACATACTCTCTCAAATATCAAATTGTTATTCGAAAAGTATATGTGAGTAATATCAAACAACTCAATGAAAATAAATATTTGACTTTACATTTTGAAAAATGGTTAAGTGTCGAAAACATTTCGAGCACTAAATTATCACTCAAAGGTCGATAAATGTCACAACATTGCATATATGTCGTACCTAAGTTAGGACCAACAGTTTACATTAGTGGGAAATTATAGCTTGAAAAAAAACCCAGAATAATTATGTCATCAGAAACATTTTGACATAATTGAAGGATTAACTCTTACCATTTTAAAGGCTATAATCAACTTAAAAAAATAATCAATCAGTTCTATACATGTGACCCGATGTGAATTAAAATAGACGTTTTATCTTATTTATTTATTATAAGTTACTTATTTTAATTCTGCACTCAGTACTCCAAACATATCGTGATGACTTGCATAACTGACATCGACGTGGCAAGATCACCTGCAGCCTTCTCAAGATTCAAAATATAGTTGATTTTGATCAATATTATAACTTTAAACAAATACTTTTTGCAGGTTGGTGTTCGCTTTCGTATTCTTCGGGTTATTGGAATTGTTTCTCTCGTACTCGCTATTCCTTGAACTATTTCTTCTTCAAATATTTACGAGCAGATATTTTAGTTTTCCTTACGTGGCACAATGTTATAGCAATGCAACACAGCAACACGTCATGCAGTGTGTAGTGTGTGGAAAGGGAGACTTGAGTGGAAATAAAGGGTTTGGGACATATTTTTTCCATGTAAGCACTAGACTACTCTGAAATTGTTATGTTTGTAGTATATCTATTAGTAAGAATGTATTTTATATACAATATATATACCGACTGTAAAGTGATCAAGGAGCCACAAGCCGGAGCGAACCGTTTTCAATTATTGTGTTTAGGAATAATTGTGTTTTATAGTTTTAACTAAGTAATATTGTATTGTATGTAATGCATGTGAGAATGTTATTAGTACTCCTCAGGGTATCTATTTACAGACCCAGAGCTTTGTTAAGCCCACTGAGCTAGCAGGGTTACATACATATTCTGAATAGTAATGAATTGAGCCCGAGCAACTTCGTTCTTTCTCATCAAAAAACACACTTGATAACAAGAAATTAATTTTGTTTCAGGGCCAACCGTATTGTAATTTAAAACTATATGGCGTACACTCATCATCGAAGAAAGGAATCTTGTAAAGTACTATTGATAACGATTAATTAAATCTGTTTCATTGTTGACACTTCTGTAACTTGAATCTAAATGGCATACTTTCAATATAAATGAAAGAGCTTGAATTACGTGTAATTTGATACTTTTAGCAAATGTTTATTCAATATAATCAGCTTGATTCACTCACGGTGTTTATATTTGTTTAAATGCTTTTGGAACATGTATGACGATGAAAACATGACTTTGCATAAGTTAGCGGCTTTTTAGGTTCTCATTATTCGAATATGTGTTAAATGTAGTGTTCGTAATCAATTTAAATACCACAAATAATGACACACCAAGCTATAATGGTACTAGACGAAATGACATTTGTAGTAATTGATGCAAACACATTTACACATCCCAAGAATTTATTTTAAATAAATGATTTTATTAATTGAGGAATTTAAGTACTATATAGATAGAGAGTTGAAATAGGGGAAAACGCAATATGCCTCGATAGATGAAATGTACGAAGCTTAAAGTCGTATTGGCATGTATGATTAAGTTTGATTAGAAAGCATAGTGATCTTTTTTTTATTACTGCCATATGTTTTTCTTCATAAGGTATTAAAGTGAAAATAGTTAAGTAGTGTTCTTCTGTACTTTTAGGCAACGTTGTAGAATGTCATCAATTCAACAAAAAGGTAACTAATTAAAATGAGTTTAACATGACTGTCTTGTCAGAAAAAAAATAATAGTTCTGTTCCGTGTGAGATAATATGACAATTTTTAGGAATCGATTTAATTTATTCCATAACTGTTGTACCTTTTGGCATTCCCCCCCAAAATAAAATCTTTATTGTATTTGGAATGCTGTATATTTTAAACAAAACTAGTTTTATTGATTTAAGTTAGATTGACATAAATGTTTTAAACAAAGCAACAATAGCTACAGAACCAAGTAGGCTATTAAATGTTATCCGGTTCACAAGTTTTCGTATACCATGACAAGAAACACTTAAAAAAGACATAATATCAAATTCATTCCATAATGGTTGTACCTTTTGGCATTCCCCCCAAAAAGGATTATAATTTGTCTCAGTATTTGATAAAATCATTGTACGTTTAATAATTGTGTGGTGATAGATGTGTCTTTATTGTATTTGGAATGCTGTATATTTTGAACAAAACTAATTATATTGATTTAGATTTAAATTGACATAAATGTTTTAAACAAAGCAACAATAGCTACTGATCCAAGTAGGTCATTAAATCTTAAACGGGGCACAAGTTTCCGTATACCATGACAACAAACAATCAAAAAAAATAAATAACAAATTCTTTGGTGTCTTGGTCAAGATTATAAGTCAACACCTGCGTCATAAGTTAAGTTTCCACATAGAAACAAGTGGAAATATGCCGCATACTCCGATAACTGCTTTTTATAGGTCAAAACGAATGTTTTCGTTTATAGGTCAAGAATACAAATGATAAAACGTGTGAAGTAAGTACATAAGCAACACATGGTGTGTAAAACCATAAAATGAAATTTGTGTAAAGGTCAAAAACAATTATCATGAGTGTACTATGTTAAATAAGCATGCTAAAGGGAATGTGTAAAACCAACTACAACACCGATGACTAATCAACATACCTATAAAGTATTAACGAAAGCGCTTGCCTTTCTTGTTTGTGGTTAATTTATTTTGTGTTCTATGTCTTTGGGTTTACCCTGTGACATTAAAGGGGTTTATGTTTAAACTTTTGGCTACTGAGCTTCTGTCAGTAGTTTTCATATAAATATTGAAGGATCTTTTGCGGATGCTTAGTTAAAGTTTATTAATTAGATCAAGGGCGACGTACAAGGAGTGAGAGGCAAACATTTGTCGTTATGCAACTTGGAAGTTGTTTACCTTATTTAAATTAAAAAGCTGTTCTGCTGCAATATATAGTTTATTTAATATATACCCAAACATGTACAATTATAGTCTATATGTCATAATATATATATTACTCAAATTATGCACAGAGTTTACATACTTCTATATTTGGAAGTAAAATACAGGAGGCAGCTGGCTTGCGACTTTTTTCTACGACCTTGAGCGTTCTAGAATTAAATATCAAACATCTGCTGAGATTGAACGTTCATATAAAAACTGCACCCTTGGTTCGATTTTCTTTTTGGTTTCGGGAATGGAATACATTCAACCCCACCTACCAATCGATCTGTGTGTCGTCTGTAGGAATTACACAAACCGTATTTACACTTTTATTCCCTCCATGATGATATGTAGAGCAAACCTAGCAGTTTGTAAATATACAAAAAAACACGTTTACATCATGACAGTTTTCAATTACACAACATTCATACTTATATAATTAAATTATGAGTAAACATATTGGAATAACACGCTAGCTAAAGCCAGGCCTGTGTCTACTACATATTGCTTCATCAATACTTATTTAACTACATAAGTACACATACAGAACAATTTAAAGACTAATACTATATACACTAGTTCTTGAAGACATTATCAACATTACATGGCTTTCCTAGAAACGAAAACGAAATATCAAGATACATTTGCTTTATGAATGTAATACAGTTTTTACAGATTTACAGAAAACAATTATGTAAAAACATTTTAGTGCTAAAAACATTCTTTGCAATGCATGGCATTTAAACAAATAATTTCAATGAAATAATGCATTAAATTTTAACGCGGAAAATTTAGAAAAATCACAAAAAATAAAATAATACACAACAAGTTGATTCGGCAGAGAGTGCGTAAAACAATACATGTAACAGCCTAACACAGTCTGTATATCAGTGCGAATTATATTTAAAATAATCACAACAATTGTAGGGAAATCATAGAAAATGGGTTTCTGTTCGTGTCTTCAGAAAATATAATGTCACATCTGAAGAGTCAACTAAAAGTATCTTAAGTGAAGCGTCTAGAATGTCTTAACATATCACTACAAGGTTCCAAAGACAAAAAACTAAAAGTGTACACGTACGTAGTAAGTTTATTTTTACACACATAGTGTGTCACATCACATCATTCGATGACAAATAGCCAATATCATTTTGCTTTCTTTGTGTATATGTCTAAGGGAAGATCTATAGTTGACTCTGGTGTACTGAGTTTATTCATCGTGTGTTAAAACCAACAAAGAGGTCTTAATTGTAGCTCGAACATTGTGAAACACAATCACAAACAAGTCAAGTTTAGTTGATTAGTGCTATATCGCATGCAATCCCATACTTTTCGATTCCAAATCAAGAAAGACATTTTTGCAGAATCTTATAGTTTGCAAAGGATTTCTACACAAAAAGGAACCATCTTCACATATTTTTAAAAAAAAAGGTATTTTAGAACATCAGAAACATATCGAATTCTGTCAACAACTCAGATGTCTTCGTATTTTTAAACAAAAAGTCAACATTCGTTAAATAAGTTTATTTGGCAAGTATCGCTTGCAATATGACAGAATTCCGTGACGAAATAGCAAGGTTTTTATTGCAGCAACTAATAATGTGAAAACAATAACACATGTTATGAAATTGTAACAATACTCATCTTGAGGACCTTAAGGTATAAAACGATACACTTATAAAACGTTGAAACAAACTAGTATAAACGGTTAAAGCAGTTAAATTTAGCTTTTATATATGAATGAATTTTGTTTGGGCTCATCCAAAACACTCTTGATAACAATTATGTACTGTATATGTTCAGGTTAACAATAAATGTTCTGTTATGTTCTGTTCTGATCACATCTGTTCTGATAAGCATTAGTATGGAGTATGATTCAAATGTAAGAGATAAAAAGTAAAAATGGTTGGAAACGCATAAAATGAACAAAGCTTCAATTCGATAGGACAGGCACTGATCAAGGTCTATCAGAAAGAACATTTGCCATTTATTATTTATATTTGCAATTTCTTTTTCTCTATTAAGTCTTAGATTGGATCAGATTTGTATCATTTTTAGGAATTTTGATCCAACAGTGTAGAATTTAATCAAGGCTACGTATTGCAATATGTTTATCGTTGGTTGTATTTTCAGGCAGTCCCGATGAGAAAGTGTCAGGGTAACCGCCATAAATACGTTTAATGAGTCATTATTTACTTAAACTATATACAATTATATGCGATTATCTAGATATAACTAAAAAAAAACATGATTTTTTCAAGTGTTCGCGATTTGTTTTATTCGAACGAGCATTTTCATGCTAAACACGTTTCAACAGTTATTCTGGACATAAAATCAAAATATAACCAAGTGTGTGCTTGTTTAGGACTAGGGTTAGGTTTAGGGTAAATATTTACGCATACATATACCAAAACTATCAAATATTGGGACATTTAACGATTTTATAAACTAGACCAAATTGCATGTATTTCAAGCTCTTTCCTTGATATTTAATGGATACCACTTAGATCCATGTAACAAAACGGTCACCAATGAAACATATTTAACAGGTTATTATGAAGACTTTGCACGATCTCTTTCTTTGATATTGAATATACCTTGTATAGTTTAATGTTACAGAATGTTCACCGATGAAACTTGTTTAATTGATCGTTATCAAGAATACCTTGCAAGATATCTTTCTTTGTTATTAAATGTACCTTATATAGTTTCATGTTACAGAAGGTTCAACGATCAAACATATTTAATTGATCATTATCAAGAGAACTTTCTAACATCACTTTCTTTGATATGGAATGTATTCTTATAGTTTCATGTTACAGAAGGGTTTGCGGTGAACCATATCTAATTTCTAGTTATCAAGTGTGTTCTGGATGAGTAAGAACAGTTACTATTACAGTAACAGTTGAGTATAACTTTTACAACTGGCTAGACTTCATACCTAATGTCTTTAAAACTGTAATTTTGACATTTTTATTATGTCGGTGATTGTTTAAACATTTTTATTCTTCCAATAAAGGCAACTGCTGTTCTGTTGTTCATTGAGTTTTGTGATTTTACTCACATACTCAACACTTTTCAAATAATAATTTTATAGTTGACATAGTACGTGACTGTGTTCCCAGTTCATTGCATACACAAGCGTTCACGCATTATCGTCACCTAGAGCTGTAAAATATCCAAATATTTTAAGATATTTATTTTTCAGATATTTTTACTATAATATATTATCGTTATGTTAAGTTATCAACTACAAGGTATTGGCACTAATCCTATACGAAGAACAGTTTAGCAATGATACAGTTAAAAAAGAACCTGTCATTTAAAAAAAAGATAAAATAAAAACTAATTCAACACTTTTAACGGATGACCAAAAGCAATCTTTGATAAAAGAATATAACACAAAAAAATCCAATAACTCTTAGATTAGTTGGCCTGAAACTTTCCACTTACGTAAACGGCACCAAAATGAATAACATATACAAATCCAAAAGAAATGTATCTGTGGTTGACTGAGACTTGGATACTAGAAATGGCAAAAATATTTTGCTCCAAAAATATAAGCTCAACTAGTTACGGTATATTTTGAGGTTAAGCAAGTACTGGAATTGGTAAAATATATAGTTCAGGTATGGTAGACAATGTTACCATTGATTAAACTAAAACAAATGTACATACATTGTGACAAATGCTGCTTCATGTCTTACAAAGGGACAACTTTGCTCTCTTACTGAATCGAACGGTAACATTCCACTTAGATTAACATTATCTCAATAGCAAAATGAAGGACTTTTCTACATTTTGTGTGGGTGTAAGCGGCATCTACACCAGCACCAATATATTCGTTGGATCGTGGTCGAGGATCGCAAGTGCATATTGGTCAAGATTAACAAGTAGATTCGCACATAGATCGATTGAATAAGTTGTGAATAACCTTTTTATCTACAACCATTCCAATTTCTAACTTTGACAATATTTTATGTGTAACGCAGTTAGGAATTAGGATTTTTTATAAAAAAAAAAATGATTTTAAGGAGAATATTTTAGATAAAAATAAGACTTATCTTATATGACAATACTGGAAATTCACACCGTGGTGCTGCATAATTTCTCCCTTTTTTATACTTTTTTTATTTGGGTTACCTCCATCTAACAAAGTATATGCTTCCCTTCAAATACAGCCTTTCAAATGCCACGGATGAAGGTGAGTAACATGTATTTCAGATATTCTATCAATGGACAATAACGTAAATATGTGTAAATAACTGTTGAAAAATGATAATTGACACTAAGGATAGTGTAATTATGACACTAAAGAGTAAGAAGATAAAATGCCCGTATGAAACTCCTTTTTAATGGTCACCACATTGTAATTATCCCTTGTGGAAGACTGTCGTCTGTAGTATCATGGGAACCTTGTCTTGTGGCAATATTTAGAACGCACAGAAATTATTTCTCGCTTCGAATGTCACCATAAAACAGTTTTCACGCACCATTCAAGAAATAATGCTTCAATCTCCTAAGGACTATTTAAAGACCGATTTGACTATTAATATAATCGGAATCACTGCGCGCATATCCATGACAACCACGAATTATCGCATATCCATACGCAATTATTTTCACTAAGCACAAAAGAGTTCCAGCAAAAAACACATTTTAACTTAATTATGTTTTACTGAGGTGGGAGAAAAAACATCTACCACAGCCGCTCGTGTAAGATAGGTAAACCTCGTTTCCTCAAAACACACTACGCTCGGGTCGGAATGAACACGAGCGGCCATGATACTTATAATCTTGAAAATAAAGATAAAGTTAATATTTCATTTAAACAAGCTATTATGTCATTACTGAAAAGGAAAGAATTATTTCAAAACAAACATAGATCAGCAGCAAAAACTAAAGAATTTGGTTATTAAGAATATAGCAATTAATTAAAACAAGGCTAGTCGTGATATGTAGGAAAAGTTATTTAAACCTGATACATAGAAATTAGACATGTCACCAGTACAATTACAAGATTGAGGTGAAATCGGTTAATTATGTAGAAGAACTGGAAAATCTCTAAACAAGAAGTAAACACTCATCTTAACAGTTTAATCGATCAAAATGGGAAAAGTGGAGCTTAACCAAATGACACTCCTCAACAAGTTAGTCGAAATAAATGAATTGCTAAAAGCAATGATAAAGTTGTAGTTAAAGAAATATTTGATTCTAATTTGATCGATTTAAATAAAGATTTAATACAAAAAATGTTTACTTAAAACAAATACAACGATTTGTTTAAAAGGCTTACACACCTCTCTTAGATTGAACCACAGAAAAGAAGTAAAACGCATTCTAAAATAATTAAAGGTGGATGCGGAACAAAAATATAAAATTATCCTGATGAATAAATTTACTTTCTAAAATATAATCATAGGATAAAAAACTGTCTGATATAAAAGACCACGTATAATTAACAGGGAAAATTGAATTTAAGATGAATAACTAAAGTTGTGGGCAACTACCGGTGGATGAACAGCAAAAACGTTACAAAAATATTTTGAAAATATATAATGAAGGAAATTGCATCAAAGAGAAAAAAAGGTTATTCAATCATTGAATCCTAAGTGTGTATTTACAAAACAAATTAGACTGATGTATAAGTCTACATATGCTTTTTGTGGATAACTTAAACTAAGTTTGATTAGAAGGAATGATAAATGCAGTCAAAAAGGTAATAATAAAGATGCAAAATGTACATTCATTGGACGATGTTGCCATTTCTTACACAAAAAGGATACACACTTACAGGTACTGAATACCAGGTAACCCATTGGATAATGGACAGCCAGTTAATGAATCAGATGCCATATGTGAACAACACGACCATTGTTATGAGAATGACCCAAATTATAAATCATTTTGCTAAAAACAATGTAATATAAATTTAAACTAAGTATGAAAAATCATTTGGAGAAAAAATTGCAAAGCATTTAGATGTCAAACCTGTAACTAGTGCGATATATGAGACGTGGGCAAAACAAGAAATGTGCTATGTGTCTTCAATTTTGTTCAGATTGGGTTTGAAAGCTGGAAGGAATGGGGCTGATCGAGTTTCGTCACGTAGGGCATTTCACAAAGAAATAGTAAAAGGAAGAAAAATAGTGTGACTGTAGCTGAGAGCGTCATGGGATGTAGCGGAAATTTCTCGAGTTACAAAGATGATAGGTGGTTGTATCTCCAACAAAGATCATTTACAACAAGTGGTGCGGAGTCATTAAAACAATTATCATGTAAAATAAAATGAGCTTGTGTTCGCATATTCTGTACTTCAGTGGCTCTAGGGCAATTTCGATGTATAGATTGTTTAAAGGTACACTATATGTTGCACTTGAATTTTTTTTATACAGCTTCGTGTTGAATTTTCTCAATTTTTTTCTTTTTAAAGATATTCAAAACACACTTCATTGCGAAATATTCAAAAAAAATCATCGTCGACCGTTCTGTAACTTGAACCATTATGGCATACATTCAATATTAAAGAACGAGCTTAGATGACTTGCAATTGGATTCTGAAAGCAAATGTTTATAACAAATGATTTTTCTCACTATGTTTAATTCCACTGCAGATATTAAAGGCAATTTTGCAATCATTTGTTTCTTGGTTAAGAACCAAAGTCATCACGTGTTCAATAATTTTAATCAGCATATCATACTGAATGTGTAAAGTCATCAATTTCGATTACATAAAATATATGTCTATTAGAGAAAGACATTTCAAAATAAAATACAATTCCTTAAAGAAATTGATAGTTTACAGCTCAAAGTTACTGTAATGCGTGAACGCTTGTGTATAAAATGAATTGGGAAAACATGATCTCTCAACTTACAAATTGTTATTCGAAAAGTGTTAACTATGTCGAAAACATTTCGAGCACTAAATTATCACTCAGAGGTCGAAAAATGTCACAACAATGCATATATGTCGTACCTTTTTTAGGACCAACAGTTAACATTAGTTGGAAAATTATAGCTTGAAAAAATACCACAACATTCGGTGACAGAACAACACTGGCTTTTGTTGCAGCAATAAAATAGTGAATACAATCACTAAGAGAATAATTATGTTAACAGAAACATTTTGACGACATTGAAGTATAAACTCTTACCATTTTAAAAGCTATAATCAACTTCAAAATTATTCAATGAGTTGTATACATATTCTGTAAATTAATGAATTCAGCCGGACCATCTTCATTCTTTCTCAACCAAAACACACTTGATAACCAGAAATTAAATACGTTTTACCGAAAACACTGTTGTAACATGAAACTTTATGGCGTACACTTATTATTGAAGAAAGGGATTGGTTTTTTTGTAAATAACTCTTAATAACGATTAAATCTGTTTCATCGGTGACCCTTCTGTTACTTGAATCTAAATGGCATACATTCCATATAAACGAAAGAGCTTGAATTACGTGTAAGTTGATACTTTAAGCAAATGTTTATATAATATAATCAGCTTCATTCACTCACGATGTTTATATTTGTTAAAATGCTTTTGGAACATGTAAGACGATGGAAGCATGAATTTGCATAAATTACGGGTGTTTTAAGGTTCTCATTATTCAAATATCAGTAACATATTGTATTCGTAATCAATTTAAATACCACAAATAATGACACATTAAGCAATAATGGTATTTGACGAGATGGCATTTTTAGTAATTGATGCAAACACATTTACACATCGAAGAATGTATTCTAAATAAATGATTTTAATAATTGGAGGATAGTTTAATTTTATAAAAATAGAGAGTTGAAATAGGGAAAAACGCAGTATGCCTCGGGAGATAAAATGAACGAAGCTTGTACGGGCATGTATGATCAAGTTTGGTTAGAAAGCATAGTGGTCATTTATTATTTATTACTGCCAATTGGTTTTTTTCATGACGTATTAAATTGAAAATAGTTAAGTATTGTTCTTCTGTACTTTTAGCCAACGTTGTACAATGTCATCAATACAACAAAAAGGTAATTAATTAAATTGAGTTTTTCGTGACTCTCCCTTCAAAAATGGAAAATAGTTAATTGACATTAATGTTTTAAATTAAGCAACAACAGCTACAGGTCCAAGTAAGCTATTTAATCTTAATCGGACCTCAATTGTTCGTATACCATGACAGCAAACAGTCAAAACAAATCTTAATATCAAATTGTTTCGTTTCTTAGTCAAGATCAAAAGGTAAACACGTTCGTTATAAGTTAGGTTTCTAAACCTACGCAAGGCGATGGCATATCAACAAAGATTAAAGCTCGAACTATTCGGTAAACATAAAAACAAGTAGAAATATTACACATAATCGGATAGTTTGCCCTTTATAGGTCAAAACGAAAGTTTTCGTTCAAAGGTCAAGAATACAAATCGTAAAACGTGTGTAGTGAGTACATTTGCGAATGTTTAGCTAAAGTTTAATAATAAGATCAAGGACGACCTACAAGGAGTGAAATGCAAATATTTGTCGTTATGCAATTTTATATAATTACACATCAAGAACAATTTAAAGACCTATACTTCATACACATACTAGTACTTTAAGACATTATCCTAGAAACGAAAACGAAATATCTAGATAAATTTGCTTTATGAATATAATGTATTTTCTAAAGATTTACAGAAAACAATTACATAAAAACATTTAAGTTTTAAAAATGTTATTTGCAATGCATGGCCTTTTAAACAAATATTTTCGATGAAAAGAAGCATTTAATTATAACTCGGAAAATGTGGAAAATCACATAAAAAAAAATAATACACAAAATTTAATTTTTATCGTAAAGACGAATTTATTTCACACGAGAAGTAAGCTAATTCGGGAGTCAGTGCGTAAAACCACAAACGTAACAACCTTACACAGTCTGTATGTCAGTGCGAAATATATTTAAAATAATCGCAACAATTTTATAGGAAAATCATAGAAAATGGGTTTCTGTTCGTGGTTTAGGAAAATACAATGTCAAATCTAAAATGTCAACTACAAATAACTTTAGTGAAGCGTCTAAAATGTGTAAACATATCAAAGAAAAGTTCCAAAGACAAAAGACTAAGTGTTTACACGTACGTAATAAGTTTAGTTTTACACAAATAGTGTGTAACACCACATCATTCGATGACAAATGGCCAATGTCCTTTTGCTTTCTTTGTGTTCATGTCTAAGGAAAGACCTATAGTTGACTCTGGTGTACTATGTTAATTAATCGTGTGTAAAAATTTCAAAGAGGCCTTAATTGTAGCTCGAACATCAATCACAAACAAATCGAATTATGTTGATTAGTGATATATCGTATGCAATCCCACAATTTTCGATTACAAATCAAGAAAGGCATTTTTGCAGAATCTTATAGTTTGCAAAGGATTTCTACAAAAAAGGAAATATCAACACATATATTTGCAAAAAAAAAATGTTTTAGAACATCAGAATTCTGTCAACAACTAATGTCTTATGTATGTTTAAACAAAAAGTCAACATTTGTTAAATAAGTTTATTGGGCATATATTACTTGCAATACGACAATATTCGGTGACGAAAATGCATTTTTTATTGCAGCAACTAATAATGTGAAAACATTACAAATATAATGAAAAAAATCTACTTGAGGACCTTAAAGTATAAAACGGTAGACTTATAAACGTTAAAACAAACTAAGTATATATAAACGACCAGTTAAATTAATTTTGTATATAAATGAATTTAGTTTGGGCTCACCCAAAACACACTAGATAACAACGATGAACTGTATATGTTCAGGTTAACATTACATGTTCTGTTATGTTCTGTGCTGTTCACATCTGTTTCTGATAAGCATTAGTATGGAGTATGATTCAAATGTAAGAGATAAAAAGTAAAAATGGTTGGAAACGCATAAAATGAACAAAGCTTTAATTCGATAGGACAGGCACCGATCAAGATATATGCGAAAAACTACAGAAACAAGCTCAGTAGCAAAATGTGGAATCGCCAAAGACATAGAACATAAAACAAAAATCAAGTTCTATTAGAAATATTTTTTTCCATTTATTATTTATAACTGCAATTACGTTTTCACTATGTCTAGGATTGGATGAAATTTGGTATCATTTTTAGGTATTTTGATCAAATAGTGTAAAATTTAATCAAGGTTACGAATTTCAATATGTTTATCGTTGGTCATATTTTCGTGCAGTTCCGATGGGTAAGGGTAGCTGACATAATGGTGTTTAATGATTCATCATTGACGTTAACTATATACAATCATATGTGATTGTAATCTAGATATAAATACAAAACAACATAATTGTATGAAGTATTTGCGATTTGTTCAATTCGAACTAGCATTTTCATGCTAAACATGTTTAAGAATGTATTCTGGACGTAAAGTCAAAATATAACCAAATATGAGCTGGGTTAGAACCAGCGTTAGGTTTAGGGCAAATGCATATGCATTAACATAACAAAACTATCAGATATTTAGAAATTTAACGATTTTAGTTATAGAATCGAATTTCGCGTATTTCAAGCTCTTTCTTTGATATTTAATGGATACCACTTAGTTTCATCAAATACAAAAGTCATCGATAAAACATATTTAATAGGTAATTATTTGGAGTATTTTGCAAGATCAATTTCTCTGTTATTGTTCGTACCTTATATAGTTTCATGTTACAAAAGGGTCAGCAATGAAACATATTTAATTGATCGTAATCAAGAGTACTTTGCAAGATCACTTTTTTATATTGAATGTACTCTATATAGTTTCATGTTACAGAAGGGTTTGCGGTGAACCATATCTAATTTCTGGTTATCAAGTGTGTTTTGGATGAGTTAAAACTCAGGCTCAATCCATTCTTTTTAAAAGATTTAATAAAATAATAATTAAAAACTAATTCAACCCAATTAACGGGTGACCAAAAGCAATCTTTGACAAAGGAATATAACACCACAAAATCTAATAACTTTTCGATTAAACTTTCCACTTACCTTAACGGACACCAAAATGAATAACATATACAAATCCAAAGGAACACAACTGTGGTAGACTTGTTACTTTAGTGCTTCAAATGGCATCAAGGTCTGCTGTTCCTTATTTGTGATTTTATGTTCTATGTCTTTGGCGTTTACCAAGTGCCATTAAACAGGGTTAATTTGTGTTTAATTTTTTTACAACTGAGCTTGTTTCTGTAGCTTTTCGCATAAATATTGCTCCAAAAATGTTCGCTCCAGTAGCTACGGATATAGTAAGTGGTTATTAAGCAAGTACTGGAATTGGTAAACTATTTAAGTCAGGTATGGTAGATAATGTTACTATAGATAAAGAAAATAGAAAAAAAACAACATACATTTTGACAAATGTTGCTCCATATCTCACAAAGGGACAACTTAGCTCCTTTACTTAATCAAACGGTAACAATTCTCTTTAATCAACATTATTTCAATAGCAATATGAAGGTCTTTTCTGCCACTTTTTGGGGCATAAGCGGCACCTTTACCAGCACCAATATATTCGGTAAAGGATTCAAGTGGATCGTGGTCGACGATTGCAAGTGCTTATTGGTCGAAAGTCAAAAGTAGTATCGGACATAAAACACTTGAATAAGTTCCCGGATAACCTTTTTATCTAAAACTTTTCCAATCCCTAACTTTGACAATATGTTATGGGTAACGCAGTTAGGATTTAAGAATTGTCAGTGTGTATACAGTTAAGATTATTAAAAACATATATTGATTATATTGAGAATATTTTAGATAAAAATAAATGAATGATCTCATATGGCAGTACTGGAAATTCACACTATGATGCTGCATAATTTCTGACTTTATTTTGATACGTTTGGGTTACCTCCATCTAACGAAGTACATGCTTCCCCTCAAATACAGCCTATTAGATGTCACGGAATGCCGTGAATACTTTGTGGCTACTTTTGTTCATTTTTCAAGAAGCTACAATGAGGTAATTCTTTCTATGACATACTCTACAAAGAATTAAAATCAATAAACCCATCAAAAAAATGACGACTTTAGCGTAACATGTACCAATATTTCAGATATTCAGTTTACTATCAATGGACAATAATATTTATTAGTGTTAATAATTCTTGAAAACTGTCAATGAATACTAGGTGTAATTATCACACTTAAGATTAAGTCATCTAAACAATAAAGATATTGTTAGTTTTTCATTATGTTGTTTTTAAATGTATGCTATAATATTATAACTGAAAGAAACAAAGACCTGCAGCAAAAATAAAGAATCGGGTAATTTAGTACATTACATTTTACTAAAACAAGGAGCTAGTAGTGATATGTTGGAAAAGTTATTTAAACCTGATACATAGAAATTAGACATGTCACCAGTACAATTACAAGATTGAGGTGAAATCGGTTAATTATGTAGAAGAACTGGAAAATCTCTAAACAAGAAGTAAACACTCATCTTAACAGTTTAATCGATCAAAATGGGAAAATGGAACTTGATCAGTCGACATTCCTCAACAAGTTAATCGAAATGAATGAATTGCTTAACAAACAATGACACCGTTGTATTAAATGAAATGCTGCTGATTTGATTGATTTAAGTAAATAAAGATTAAATACACAGGTTTTTGGCTCAAAAGTATACAACGAATTGTTTACACAACTCGCCTAGATCGAACCACAGAAAATAGGTAAAAGGCATGTAAAATTGAAGGTGTATGCGGAACAAAACAAATACAACTATCCTGATGAATAAATTGACTTTCGCAAAATAATCATAGGATCGATTATAGTTGAATTACTAAGATTGTGGGCAATTACCGGGGGATGAACAGCAAAAACATTACAAAAATGTTTTGAAGAGAAAAAGGTTATCCAATCATTTAATCCTAAGTGTGTATTTACTAAACATATTAGATTGATGGAAAAGTCGGCATATTCTTTTTGTGGAATAACTTGAACTTAGTTTGATTAGAATGAATGACAAATGCAGTCATATAGATAATGATACAAATCTAAAATAGACATTCATTTGGCGATGTTGCCATTTCTTCCACAAAAAGGATACAACTCCCAAGTACTGAATACCCGGCAATCCACTTAATGACTTAGATAACATATGTGAACAACACGACCATTGTTATGACAATGACCCATATTATTAATTATTTTGTTATAAAACATTTGTATATGAATTAAAACTATATAAGAAAATTATGAATTTTGTTTTAGGGAGCAAGAACATACAAAATCAAGACTGTAATCAATTGCTGTTATGCAAGCTCAGTTTTCGTTATGTATAAGATGCGTTCAATGTGTACAATACCTTCGATAGTGTTTAAATAATACTGAAACAGTGGCATGTATGCATATATATTGCGTTAGATGGTTATGTTTATATTGTATGGTCAAACAATTGCAGTTACTTTGCCAATAATATTTTGTTTGACTTGAACCCATTGTATACCTGTGTGTATTACTCTCATGCTACTTCATGCATGAAATATTTGTTTTACTTACATATTTAAACATGCTCATATATATCCCATTGTGTTCAAATCTCCCTTACGGAGGCTATATTGAAATAAATGAAATAAAAATGAATTACGACGATCCCATACGAAAACAATTCCAATCTACATGTCTTATAATAAACAGTGTTTTGTATAGACGTACAGAGACATTTTATAATTAAAAAACAACAACAAAATATTGACAGCATATTTTCAATTAAGCTGTCAAAATATATTATTATACCTCACTTCTATAGAACATATAGTAAAAACACCAGGGCAATATTTTCGACTATCACCCCGCACTATCACCCTCTGCCGCACTGTCACCCTCTGATGTCATGAAATTGAAAATACGCTACAAATACGCCGCCATGTTGGATTTGTATGTGAAAAATTATGATTAATATAAAACTGGCATTGCAACCTTAAAATGCACTAATTATAAAACCTCACTTCTATAGAACATATGAACGAAATTGGCAATACGGTACGAATACGGGATTTACTGATAGTATTTTACTTAAAGTCTATATCACCTGAGCGCTTTGTTTACCAGCCGACAAATTCTTCCCAAAATGGCAGCAAGATTCGCAGCTGTCAGTGAAAATGGTATTTTTAGTCTTTAAAATACTACAGTTTTTGTTCGGTCGACAGTATTTACCTCAGGTTGACAATATGCACTGTCACCCTCAAGGCAGTCAATATTTATATCAAACATATCTCTTAAGGAAGTTCGTCACATATTGTTCAGGTATTTAAAACGATAGAAAATACATTGTCACGATGTTAATGTTGAAACCATGTGACCTTTTATATATTGAATGTATTCAATCTTAGATGATTTGACGTTTTTTTCAACGTTCGATGCCGCGAAGTTCAATTGACAATAACAAGAATGTCATTTCCTCCAATTGGAATAGTTTACAACGTATGATTAAAATAAATTACTTTGTGGCCACTTTATTTGGCCGAGCTTAACTTATTTATCGTGCACTTATAAAGGAATAAACTAAACTATTACCGGGTCGATGTTGTGGTTAATTCATTACTGTATATACTAATTGAAACGCACTCTCTTAAATGAGACACGCTTTAATTAAAACGAATGAAGTGCTTTTTTAAGAATAACAAAAATATTTATCTAAGCGCGTTCAAAAAAATGATTTGCCTATAAATGCAAGAAAGTAACTTTATATGAAATCGCAACAAACGTAAACAGATATTCACCTGATGACGACGTTTAGATAACAACATGTATAAAAAGTGCAGCTCGTACGTTTTGCTTTTAACTTGATTTATTTGAACAAGTCATACACATATATAATGCTCAAGGAGCTTAATTGAAATACTTATTACTCTTAAAGGAAAATTAAAATAACAACAGTTGTAAATTAAAGCACCCACTTTATGGAAATATGCTTTGTCTTTTACACATAATCAAGCCATTTATATATTGAAAACATATCGGGGTTTTTCATTATTGTCGAATGCAATATTGATTCGTTCAAAGCCATGCAGACCAGTTGTTCAATTAATAGCACTAAATGTTGTAGTGGTAGTGATTAATAACCAAATACTGATGGCTGTTAATTTATTTCTGTTCAACTAGACGTGAAGTTATTTTCTTTGTGGAAACCCTGAAAGCAAATCTTCATTTAGATAACCGTTTTCGGCTATCCCCAAAGATTGTTATCAATGGACATTTGAAAGGAGCACCTGCGACATCCCGGACTGTAATTGCTTCATAATGTAATTGGTTAGATGTACCAACTGATTTTCAATTGTGGACAGGAAACACTTCAAATTCATTATATCATAAAATAAATACGTCTACGCGTCGCTGAAACAACAGGAATGTTTAAAAAGAACATAATTACAGCTTGCCGATGCCTGTCTAAAATCATTTTAAAACTCTCAAATTTAAATTAACAAAGCCGTGTCAGTAATTATACCCTAGTGTGCGTTTTCCTTTTAGAAAATTGAACGGGGGAGGGGTTGTTATACTATAATAGGCACAAAAATATGAACGAACCAAAAGTGAGCTAGTTGTGGTGCATTTCCTTCTAATTAATGAGTTATTTGGGCGTGCTTCATAGACAGTATTGAAGTAATATTCTATCGAAACCACGTATTTCAATGTATGACAATTGTGAATGGTAATACTGTAACACTCTTACATATGAGATGAAGTAGTTATTTTTAACTTGGTTTTACATTCGTGAAATAATAGATCTTTGTTATCACTGTGTTCTGTCCTTGTCTTACAAATCATACAATTAGCTATTTCGGAAAGTGATACGGCTTATTTTTGACATATTTCTGGTTAGGACTGAGTAAGTTAACATGCACAGATGTGTTTCATGAAGGCATCAGAAATTAAAGGGTATATGGAATGCTGATCTAGTCACTCTTACTCTATTTTTGGAAATGCATATTAACGTGAGTCCACATAAGTCAATCTGTTTCTTAATATAAAATGTGTATTTCCAATATTGGACTTCGTTTCGGTTGTATTTAAACATTAATATTAGCTGCACTTGAAAATATAAATATATATATGTAATTTTTTCATTTTTTTGTTATAATTGATAACATTAAAATACTCTTTTTTTGCTTTCAATTTAACCAAATACTAAATAATAATTGAACATACTTTTGAAACAATTTATATTTTGTTTCGACCGTTTTTGCTATTATGAGAAGCCCTAAACGAAGCGTTCAAGGGGTCAAATACAACTAGCTATTGTTTAGTTTGTATCTAAAAATAAATCGTCTTGCACAAAATAAGAGTTGAGCGTTAAAAATACCAACCGAACTGATGTATAATTATCCTCTGGACCGCATCTAATACGAAATATAATTTCGATACTAGCCTCTGGCCATATCGAGAATCATTATCAGCGAAGACGGCTAGCTTTCATCTTATACAATGGACAGGAAACTCCTTATGATGAAATATACCACGGTTTCAATGCCAAAACCCGAATGTTAATAGTTGCATTATATTTAAAGCTGGCATTCCTGAACGATTTCACGCATCTGTCATGTTTTCAAAGTTCAATGTATCTTTATTTTATTTCACTATCAATCTTTTACTATAAAATAATGTTCTTTAGTAACAGTCTTGTATGCTAGGAGTAATATCTTAACATCAACGTTACTGTCATTTGACAAAAGCATTTATAACATTGTTCGCCTTGTAGCTATAACGTTTATGTGTCGAACATAATTAATGCTGCAAACGCGTTACATGTTATCCCGCGGAACTTGAAACAGAACGCCTATGCATGTAGTAGAAATTGAAATAAAATACTTAAAAAAATATTTTGGATTTTCGTTCTGGGTTTCACTTTGTATGGCAATTAATACTGTTTTCAAAATGCATGTCAGAGATTTATTTTAGTACAATGTAATGCGAACAATCAATATCGACATTTTATACTCTGTAACTTGAAACTATTTATATTCAAATTAAAGAAAGGACTTAAAACAAATGACGTATTATATTTCATGGGAACATTTTTACTTCAATTACGTACCTTATTCAAGAAAGTTAACATTGTTTTCATCTTAATATATATTCTCGTATTTGAACGGTAATAATAAGACGGAACATAGTCATAAACAATATGTATGTACGATAATAATTATAATGATAATGGTGATAAGAATAACAATGTGTTTGCTTCAGACGTGATTTCTACCAAAGATAAAGTAGGTTTAAAAACCATTAGTTTTATAACTTTTTTTCCTTATTTAAGCAAATCATATACTTATAAATAATGATAAACAGTATACATATCATAACAATATTATTATGATAATAACAAACAACACAGTGCATATATATTATATAAAACAAGGTGTGTTTATCAAGGATTGTTGGAACGGTCAGTAAAATGTAAATTTACTGAGGATTTTAATAATAATAATGATAATAGTAATAAAAATAAAAATAATAATCATAATTATAATAATAATAATAATAATAATAATAATAATAATAGTAACAATATTAATAAAAATAATAATTATAATTATAATCATAATAAAACAAATAATAATAATAATAATAATAATAATAATAATAATAATAATAAAAAAATATAATTATAACAATAAAAAATATAATAATAATAATAATACTATAAGCAGAGAATCTTAGAAAAATGTGTTTTCCTATTAACCCTGTTCAACAATTATGATGGTCAAATCTGAAAATGTGTAGAATAGGATCAAATGAACTGTAAAATGTGATTGTAAGATAATTGTCCTACAAAACTTTTCCGAAAACATGATCGTATAAAGTGCGTGACATCATCATCATGATTAATATTTTGAGCTCATATAATGGTTAACATGTTTAATCCTTGAATCAAACGTGTAAGTTTTCGGTATTACTGTAGATTTGAAAAAAAAAATCCAATTGTTATGTCATATTTCGAAAACAAATCTTTAACCTTGCGCGACCTATATTAAAAACAATGTTGTTATGTTATCTTTTAATATTATTTTACACACTATTTTTACCTACCTTACATAATGCAGTTGTAACAGGGTATTATTTTAATCCGTTCATGTTCATTTATCATTGCCTGTTTCATTTAGATTGCGCGTACATTGTTATAGAGTGTGTGTGAGAGTGGTCAGTGTGTACGCATTGTAGTAATCAAACAAATTTCAATTGGTTAATATAGAATTCATGTATGCACGTTATCACCCGTAACTATCCCGCCATTCTATCTTTCGGAGATTGATGTCCTGTCCTGGAGTCACATCTAAGACACTTTTACATATCTACTATTTTGCATTGTTGCAAAACAAAAAATTTATCACACCGCTTGAATGTTTCATTTATTTACTGTGCTGTATTTAATTTCATTTGTATTAACCAGGTACTGCGTATTTCTATTACTTAGTGAAAGTAATCATTGTAGTGTATTTTAATATTGAGGCTGGAATATATCTTTAGACCTTGTATTATGTTTTCCAGGCTTTTTCTCTGTATGATTCAAAATTTTCAAAGTTTATAAACGGACTGACACCCGTCGTACTTATATACCCCGGCTAGACATTGATTCGTTTTAAATTGTTGTTATGAAGTAAAAAATGAAATTTGTTCAATATTGTGAGATTTTTAATTCTAACGTTTTCAACATAGACTGAAAGATGTATTAGAAATTTTTGAAGTAGTTAGTGTCATTTTGCTGAGATCGGCGGAAGAAAATAGATTAAAAGGAAGAAAAAGAAATAAAAAGGAGGAGGGGGGCTGTAGAGGTCAAGTCTGTGATAAAATAAAGCTTTATCTAAGTCATGAGAAGATCATAAGCAGTTGGACCAATGAAGTAGTATACGTGTGTAAATATCGTGTCGATGATATAGTGGATGCAATATGTCTTTGACCATGATCTAGGACACATGTGTATAAGGGAATCTTATTGTTTTCACATTGGATATTGGGGTTGTTGGCAATATTTCTAGAGAACAAATGTCCATTATCATTACAAATATGCATGAGTGACACTAAATTCACATCGTTGATATAATGAACTGATTTGGTATTCATGTTAAGATTATTCTTGAAGCAGTGTAAGGATGCTTCCGTAATTCCTTCCGTAAGTGCATTTCATGATGGTAGCATAGATTGCAAGAAAGAACTCTTAACATGAGGTACACGAAAGTTGTAGTATGTTAAACTTGCACGCATAGTGTGTAAAACAACAACATCCGATGACCAAACAAAATATTTCTCTGTTACTGGTTGAAAAATGTTAAAATCTCAAATTATTCGAGAAAGGTTATCAGATAAAATTTGTGGTATTTCCATTCAGACAAAAGCTGCACAAGTCTTTATGATAATATAAAGGCACGCGGTGTGTGTAAAACGACATGTGTAATGTGTAATGAGGCGGTTAAACACAGACTATAATTTGCAAAGTAAAAACACAACCTCGAAGCAATCAAATGATTTTCAAGTAGGCGATAGTTAATTTCTAGCGTTATTTCAAACAAAGAGTTCTGAACGTAGCACTATTCTAAAAGCATAAGATGAAGTAAAATTAAAACAATGACAACTACAGTGCCAATATCTGACATGAAAACAACAAATATATATCCATTAAGAGCACTAGGTAATTGATAATTTTGCAAAAAGTACAAATTCCAAATTGTGTGCTATTGCATACTACATCTCCCTTACATACTTTATACACATGTGATAACTACGAGGCTTGACACTGACGGGAAAAAAACATGATAAATTGACTTATCATGTGCTTACCATCTTCTAGTTGACTTAGTCAATAAAAAGTTGCGACATGTTTTCAATGATTGAGAATTTTATCACATTGCTCGTGTTTTAATAAAGGTGTTTTATAAAATGTTGTTATATTTTTCAATACATTTTAATTTTAATCACGTTTGTTGCGCAGCATAATATTTATTCATCGCGTTTTTTTATTGTTCTCACTTGTGTTTGAATGTTTGTATTACTGTTACTCCAAATAACTTACTTCAGCCGTGATGTTTTAAGAAATTTGCGCTAATATTCTACAACAAGTCCATCCGAATGTAATATGTACTAATCTCTTTTCATGTCTTAAAGCTGCACTCACAGATTTACCGTTTTCCAACTTTTATATTTTTTGTCTTTGAATTAGCAAATCTTTGCATACATATCTGTAAACCAGTGATGAAAGACTGCTGACAAAAGATCAAATTACAGATTTCATATTCATTCCAAATTTAATGTTTTATGGCTTAAACCGTTACTAACGGTCTAAGGAAAATAAATAAAACATCAATTTTGAAGAGGAAATATAAAAAATCTGCGATCTGATCTTCTCTCATCAGTCTTTTATCACTGGTTTTCAGATATTTACGTAAAAAACTGCTCGTTCCAAGACAATAAATAAAATAGTTGTCAAAACGTTCAATCTGTGAGAGCGCAGCTTAAATTACACAATGCATTTAAATAAAAAATAACTCGTAACAAGTGGAAAAACACGTTCTGTTTTAAAATAAACAAAATTCTGGTATCCTTGATGTCGTAAGTGTTTGCCTTCCTTTACATTTTGAATAATCATTCAGCTTAAATGGATCAATCCATCGTAATTATGTAATTTATACAGCACCCCAATTAACTCGTAACAAGTGGAAAAACACGTTCTGTTCTAAAATAAACAAAATCCTGGTATCCTTGATGTCGTTAGTGTTTGCCTTCCTTTACATTTTTAATAATCATTCAGCTTAAATGGATCAATCCATCGTAATTATGTAGTTTATACAGCACCCCATGATTTTTCTGACCGCTGTTTTTATAAAAAACAAATGTTCGACAATCGGCCAGGTCCGCACACCTGATAATTGCTTATAAATAATAATTATGTTTGTAGTACATATGTATAAATATAAACATAGTGAGAGCAACTCATATTAAATCTAACTTTATCAAGTGTTTTTTTGGATGAGTTAGATAAAGTGCTCAGACTCAAGAAAAAAATGTGTCACACTCTTAAGTTTTCTCAAGATGTATTTTGGGACTAATTTATACTGTTTTGAATGTATTTGCCCTTTTCATCGCTGCAATGAAAGTCCGTGTTGTTCTGTCATCGCCTGTTGTTGTTTGTTTAAGCAATTAGTGCGCATGCCAATTGTTTTACCAACGTATACCGTTGGTAGTTACTCATGCAGATTTGTGGTATTATTCGACCTGTTTGTGATGTTTTAAAAGTATATTTGTCCTCTACTTTTTTGTAATTTTGCTCAATTTAATCGTCACTTTTGTGTTTTATTTTTTCTCCCATTAACTAACGTCACATATTTTAACTAAGCGTTTGTTAGTTGAAAGTTTATGTGTGCCGAATTCATTTTATACACGAATATAAACGCTTTGAATTCACCTAAACCTGTCAAATAACCATTCCTTTAGTGTTTGTTTTTACTTTTTCCACATATATCTTACCGAAATATATTCTTTTAGTTATCGACGTTTGTGGTTTTGCTCATTGAGAATGGTAAGCCAATGTGACTTACAAACGTGATTGGCCTACTTTTATAACATTATTTGATATATTTTTTATATTAAAACACATTTCTTTCTCCAAAAGTGCCTTTATTCATCTACCATTGAATGTTGGGATTTTACAAACTATGCGTAGCAAATGAATAAACTTAACATGTGTATGAATGCCATTTTGTTTTGTTCAAATAATGATATATTCATACCTGTAATGAATATATATTTGATAAAAAGTATCAACCGCCAGTAACATTGAGTTGATTATGGATTCAAGTACATATAAAGTTGAATTAGGATGTCTGTGAGAAGGTAGTTGATCTTTCTCTTCTTAAAGGAGTATGAAAGGCAGGAAAAACTAAGAAAAGACAATGCTAGACGTGAGACATGTTTCAGTAAAGGCTAAGATATCAAAGTTATGTAAGTCAGAATAGAGAATGCCGAAAAATCTCTCCACATTGATATATACTAAAAAAAGCAACCATCAATCGCAGAAGAAGCTTCGGAAGACGAGGTTGACAGAAATGATGCGGGGCCAGGAATTTCATTAACATCACCGAAAAGGAGTAAAAGCATAAACAAAGAACAAATACATTCAAAATGAATCAATCGATGAGTTTAACCAATGTTAGATTTGGTATTACTACCCAGTATTTATTTTGACTAATACAGCACACAAAACACATATACATGCATACAAAAACATATAAACATTATAAGATCGAAAATACTTAGACAATATTTTGCAATTAAGAATAATAGATTTACAGAATTAAGAATAAAGCATATTGCATATTCTTCTGTACATTATTCATGATTTATAGGCATACATATGCAAACATGTATAAAATCTGTTAAGGGTCGGCAGCGATGCAAAAGTCGATTGAGGGACCAAATTTAAATGTTTTAAAATATTAACTTCTATTTAGTTTTGAGATTCAATATTTAACAAGCATGACTCATATATCGAATGCAACATGAAAAGCTGTATTTAGGAGTTGAGCATTTTTACGAAAGAATATTTTATCAGATTTCCAATCAAAAAGCAATCACGCTTTCCTAGAAAAGTCTTAATACAAAAAGAATATGTTTGTGATTCAAATTCATCGAAGCTGCTCAATCAACAATGTCTTGTGGCTTTGTGGTGACTGCAGCTATTTTCGAAAAATGATATATGCATTTCTGTAACCCGGAAATGAATTTCATCCGCGAAAAATAATTATTTTTCTGAATAACTTTCTTATTTGACAAGATATCATCATGATCTCTCAAGACATTGCTGAAAGAGTAGTCTGGGGCATTTTGACATAAAAACGAAGGACTAATGTCGACAAACCTTTCCGTGATAATGTGAATGCTTTTTGATATTTTGTAAAATTTGTTTAACTCCTAACTTACCAAAAATATGTCGCCAAGAATAAATGTTTTACTCCCAAAAAAGATCGTTCCTCAAAACAAAATACACAAGGCAGTCCAAAGGACGGCTATATTCGCCGCTGTTGTTTTTTAGTATATTTTGTTTTTCTCGCAACCTGACTGGTACGTTGAATTTGACAAAAAAAATACACAACCACTGGTCAAGAGTGGGAATATAGTAAATAAAAGTTGTTTGATCGGTAACCTAAATATTCTTGGATATTTGAACATATTATTAAAGGATATTTGTTAATGTTTTTAATAGTGTGTGTAGTGTAGGTAAGAGCAATGTCAAGGGTATTTTGGCTAAAATAGGAAGGACAATAAGTCCTTGATTTATAACATCGATGAAATAGCAAGCCTTAAGTATTTTCGATAAAGTGATACATAAACATTGTGGTGGAGTCATAACATTGTTCTACTGCTTTTGAAGAGAAAACACATGTTATAAATATGATACATTATACAATTGTGTCCATTGTTTTGTTTTTAAATATTAAGCTTGTTGCACATAATGATAATGCTTGATAGAGTGCGCTAAGTATCAACCTGTGCAACTTGTTTAACACTTTCAATTAGCATTGATATCTTATCCTCTATTTAGCATTGTCATAATATGGACCCAAAACATAATAATGGATTACTGGCACAAATTGCAATTTGTTCGAGATCTTGGATCAATTCAGTTATTGTTGCTAAAAGTACATGCAATGTATAAGGTCAATAAATCCAGTAAGAATTGACATGCCTACACTGCTAAATTTAAAAAGCCTGGACACAAGCATGTGTACTATGACCTTTAAATGTCATATGTGACCTTGACCATTTAGGTATGGACCCGGGTCAAGGTCACTACA
Source organism: Mya arenaria (assembly GCF_026914265.1). Lineage (NCBI taxonomy): Eukaryota > Metazoa > Mollusca > Bivalvia > Myida > Myidae > Mya > Mya arenaria. Next base: position 81,170,938 of record NC_069125.1, read on the forward strand.
CATCGTCTCAATAATAACAACATTTGTACCAAGTAATATTGTCTTCCATCAATGCATAATTAAGTTTTAGTGCGGACACAGGCATATGTACTCTGACCTTTAAATGTATCGTGTGACCTTGACCTTTGAGGTATGGACCCGGGTGAAGGTCACACCGTCTCAATGAGGACAACATTTGTACCAAGTAATATGGTAATCCATCCATGCATAAGTAAGTTATAGCCCGTCACGAAATGTTACCGCCGGACGGACGGACAGACAGACAGACCGACATACTGACAGACAGACGAAGTGCATTTCTATAATCCCCTCCCCACTCCGTTGCGGGGTATCAAAAAAGTATTTTTAAACGTTTTAGTTTTTGACATTCCCAACCAACATTTGCAGCGCTGCCGGCCCTTAACAAAAAATAATTTTACCTAAAAACAGTTGTTGTTTTATTGATTAAGCTTTTGTAAGCTTTCCTGTTTCGAAACTTTTCATGAATCGTTAAACAACTGTTTAAAAGGGATACCTTTTTCTTTATATATAAAATGAAATGCTTCAGTTAATTATCATCAGCATTATTATTTAAGCAGATAATTGTTTAACAGACTTGGTATATGTATTTCTCATTATAAGTGATAAAGTCTACGAATGGCATAGGGACTAAAATAATAATATTCTAGACAAACCGAATTTATCAACTGATGAATGCGTCGATTCGAATGAGAGTGCGCCCACCTTTGTTTACTACATTGATTTGTGTCTGAGAAAATCACTTAAAAACATAAATGTCTTACAAATAACAAAATTTAAATCTTACCTTATACATAAATCCAGGTAGATTATCTTCAATTGGGTTATTTACGAAATTCACTGCACTATGTTATTTCATTGATCGATATTGCTATGTCCATGCCATCCACGT